>NC_137231.1:24229779-24367279 GCF_949987685.1 Ammodytes marinus
AAAATTGGGGGTTCCCTCCTCAATGAAGGCCAGGTCTGTTAGATACATTCCCAGGTATGGCACACTTGGAGGGTTGCAGCTGGAGGGAGAAAGTGTGTATGGAGGAATAATGTGAGAAGAAAGTTATCTTTAAAGTCAGTGAAAGCCCTTTTTTGTCTTATATGATATGTGATATACACACTGTTATACATTTAAAAACATTTGTCTCACTTTTTAAGGGTCTCTCTCAGGTTTTTAAACCTTCCTTCAGACGACACAGTCTTCTGCAGCTTGTCCATCAGGGCTCTAGTCTGGAAAAGACCACAAATACATATTTAAAATCCTTTTAAAAAAAGATTATAATGACCAAACACAAGACAGTTGTTATAATGAAACAATCGAATTTGCTTCAGTGCTGAATATACAGCAAGGCATGGTAGAGAGACAGACTTTCTGGTGATTGGATGACTATGGCTTAAATCAATATTGTGTTCATCAGAATGAAGTTAGAGCATATACTTAACATTACAGGTAAATGCCCCTATTCATTTTATTTCTCTGAACTTTGCACCAACATAGTTTTCTACCAGGATGATGACGATATTACAAAGACAAAATAACTTTCTTTTAATTCTCTATTCTTAAGTAAACTTTATATGCACTTTGATTTTAGTAAATATACTATATACTAAAATTATATAATTTGTTCATTAAAAATGTTGAGGTTTTTATATACAGAGAGGATTAATGGTTATTAAAAGTGCAATACTTTTGCGTTCCATGTTTGCAGGCCATGCGCTGCTAGACGCGCCCAAATTAACCACACTCTTTTCTTTGGGTTTGAGGTTGTTTATTCCTCAACAGACAATAAAGCATTATTTTCTAACGGATTTGGGAGGAGAAATAGGCCGGTGCGTTACCTGTTGATAGTTATTTGAGCTGTTTTTCTGCGTGGCTGAATTGTTGTTGTCTAAAAACAGTGTGCCAGCATACCTGGGAACCCAGTTCCCCGACTGGGCACAGCTGAAATAGATTAGAAGCCTCGCCCTGCCAATTGTGGGGAGGCGTTTGCTTTACGCACCGTCCTATCCCTCCAACCAAATGTTATTAAAGAGATCCTATTATACTACTTTTCTGGTCTTCATTTCTTGTTAAAAACTGCTATAGAGCAACCTGACACGAATCACATCACAAAAAACTATGTAGATTTTCGGGACACTCTTCCTCTTACCCTAGCGAGCACAGCAGTCTCTCTCTACACACTGCTTTGAGCTTCTCCGTCCCTCCCCCCCTGCTGCAAACCCCACTCCGTTGTGATTGGTTACCTTCCTTCCAGCAGCGGGAAATTTTCAGGAAGCTGGGGGCATGCAGGCGGAGCTTGCCTGAGCGGCAGCATTACCATACATGGAAACATGAGAGAAACGACCCGAGCGTGACAGAAACAATCCGGAAATTTTAACGAGTTCGGCTCGACCGGCTACCATAGTGTTTAGTGCTCTGCATAGCCACCCCAGACGGTCAGCAGGGAATACGTCGAAATGCATGTACGTAATTATTTGATACTCTAGTATGGTTAAACATGACTATAAATCATTATAACAACGTTTATAGGTCATACAAGTCGAAACGTATCATAGGTCCTCTTTAATCATAAATCATATAAATAATCAACAAACAACTCAAAATTCATAAACAAATGCAAAATATACAAGAAATCTTGAAATCAATCATTTGGCTTCAACAGTTATTGTGAACAATTGTTTACTTGTTTGCTGATTTTAGCCCAGGTCTTCTTCAAACGGTAGATGGCGCTGCGATTGAGAGCAGATGTGATTTCCAGGACTCCGTTGTAGTTGTTTAGACAGCGGCAGATGTCAGCCACAGCGACCCATTTCTCTATGGAGCTGGCCCTCGAGCCCACGTCAGTGTGGGTCATTATCTGAGACGCCACCAGGTTGCTCATCTTCACAAGGAAAAAAGAAAGAGAATCTAAAAAGGATGCATGTACTAGATGCCTTCAGCAAGCTGCATGAAAAGAGACATTGATAGAGCTTACATCATTGAAGTGTTGACTAGTTTTCATAATGTACGGCGTCCTGTCCGTCTTATCAACCTTCATCCAGCCCTGGCCCAGGAACTCTCTTACAGAGGGAGGACAGAGACATGACAGGTCACACAGATTGAAATGAAGCACAGTGAGCTCAGTAGGTGTACGTTACAAAAGTACTATGTCCCCATCAGGGGTTGAAAAGGAATTGTTGAATTAAATAACCACCATGAGTATAAAAGTGTTATTAGACCTGTACTTTCAACTGGATTTTAATTAAGATTAGATTTTTAAGAGCAGGCAACACAATGGAAACACATTAGATGGAGAAACAATAACGCTTTTTCACACTGCTGTATGATATGCAATGGGATATATAATTATGTGCCATTATATGAAAGAAATGCAAACGAAACAAAATAGAATAATATTTAACTTAAGTTAACTATGTGCCACCCACTGAAACATAGGTAAATTAGTGTTATGAGTTTGGAAATAATTTCCAAAATGCATTATTATCCAGAAAAAAATTACTAAATTTGTGGTGCAAAGAATCCAAAAATTAAACAAAGTTGATGCAGAAAAAAACTAGCAGCATTTATGCCACAAAGTAATGTCAATATCTAAGCAGTCATTGTAAATTCAGTATTAAAGACAAACCTATAGTCTTTTCAATGAAAACTCATAGTTTGTTGGAGGTTGTTGTCAGTCTATAAGTATGCATTTCTATGGAGCTGTCGAGAGAAGATGTTGTGACTTTTCTCATGATAAGCAGAATTCATCGAGGTGATTTAGTTTTGTACGAGTGTATTCATTTATGAGAGGACTGACTCATAAGGAATGCTCCTGAAGACAATGTGATCCAATAGAGTGATCTGCTCGGCAAGCTCCATCGCCGAGAGAGACTCGAAACACTCTGCCTTAGGACAGTCCGCCTAAACACACACACGCACACACACACACACACACACACACAAACAAACAAACAAAGTCGTAAACAAACCTATACTCACACGATAACATAAACCCCAATAACAAAAAGATAAACATATCTAACAAAGAGAGTGGCTATGAGGAATATGTTGTATGACAGTTGACAGTCCCCTGGAGAGCAACACCGTCCAGAGAGGGTCTATTTACTTTATATGCCTGGAGGTCAGAACAGCGTGCTTAATTGAGCAAACGGTAATTACTAGTTTAGTATAACATCATCACAAGACCTTTGCAATAATTCACTCTAAAAGTTTTCAGGAGATTTTTGTTGTGCTTCAGTACTCTCACCATCTGTAAGATGTCCTCTATTCTCAGCTGGGCATCGTCCTGCTCATCTTGAGAAAGGGCACTAAAGTAGAAAAGCATAGAAAAGAAAAAAAGAAAAAGAAAATCAAACAGAATAAAACAGTCTGGCTTTAGAGGCCGGCAGCCTAAAAAATAACTGTTCCCCAGATGAGGATGCACTCGGCTCCCACTGAGAGATATGTGAAGTGTGTGTGTGTGTGTGTGTGTGTGTGTGTGTGTGTGTGCGTGCGTGCGTGTGTGTTGAGCCCATTGTAAAGTATTTTGGAGAGGTTGTACCTTAGTATGTTGGCCGTAGCTTTTCTCTCCTGAGGAAGGAGGTCTGGATCTCTGAGCACCTCCTCCAGCAGACAGATGACAGACATCTTCAACTCCCTGTTCATCTCAAAGTCCTTAACACAAACAGACATACATTGACTTCTATATTGGAACGGATGATCCTAGACTTACAGAGTGGGTTCTCCTTTCCCCACCAGTACAAGCTAAACTCAACTAGAACCCTAAAATTAATCTTAACCAAATGTGAAGGCTAACCACATAAAATACCCGTAGATGAAGGTATGTTTTGAACTAATCACAAAAAATAAAACATGATACATTTGTATAGTTTTTTTGTGTATACTGTCACATCGTCAAACTCCTTAGCATTACGTACAGAGCTAAACTACGGACGATTCTTTATTCCTTGCTCTCCTTTAATGACTATCCCTAGTCTCCACATCTACTGTATAATTATTTATGTCCTCCTGAAACCCCATGTTCCCCTGACCTTTGCATTATCTTTCCCTGTGCTTTTTTCCTTTGGTTCCAGCCCCAATTTAACTCTTGTTCAAAGGTGAGCTTTAACAAGCTCTTTGTTCTTTGGCCTTCCAGAGAAAAATGTGAGTGGGTGTTTGCGTGTTTGTGTGTGCGTTGGTGCCTGACCTGAGTTAATAAGCCGACTAAAACTGGCCTGTCATCACAGCACTTTGTATTATTGAAGAGAATACATAAAACAGATCGATGCAGTTACACGTCTAGGCAGGGAGTCAGGCAATTACTGTGATATTCAATTCATTAGGGACAACACTGGCTGCTTAGCAAACGTGTAGGTAGGTGGACTGCAGCAGGTTGAGCTGGTGGTCCAATTGACATGGCAACAATATTTGGTTTGTGTTTGTGTGGGTATGGCTGTTAACATGCTCAAGTGGGAGCAGTGGTGCAGAGAGAAAGTGTGTCAGACACCTGCTTTAACGAGATCACAGATTTTATCATCCTAGTGAAAAACCAGGGACCACACAGGCACGCACGCGCACACACACACACACACACACACACACACACACACACACACACACACACAGACACAGACAGACCTGTGAGTGTTTGGAGACCCAGTGCCGCAACACGTTGAGAACTCTGTTAGTTGCAGCTCGGCGGATGATGAAATCTTTATCACAAGTTCTTTCAGAGTTGTTAAACACTGGAGGACAAATTTAAACCAGGAATAAAAAAGAGAGAAAAAGATGATATGTTGTCAGTGTTTGATATTATATAACATATATTGATGATCTTGGGGAAGCAACATCCATCAGTGGTTGAAAAGTGTATTCAGCAGTATTCTGGATGCAGTTTGTGTGTGTGTGTGTGTGTGTGTGTGTGTGTGTGTGTGTGTGTGTGTGTGTGTGTGTGTGTGTGTGTGTGTGTGTGTGTGTGTGTGTGTGTGTGTGTGTGTGTGTGTGTGTGTGTGTGTGTGTGTGTGGTGTGTGTGTGTGTGTGTGTGTGTGTGTACCTTGTGGTGAACCATGTCCTGCTGCTGCGGTGGCAATAGCAAAGGCTGAAGCAGGAGAAACTGAGCAGCGTGAGTTCTCCCCTGACTGGACTGCATACACAAAAACAAACATTTAATCAATCACAACAATACTGTATTCATTTTTGCAGCTGTTACCATCAAGGGTTGGCGGCCCCAAGTGAACAAAAATCAACACTCATCTTGAACAGAATGGAACATGATTGATCATGGCATTAAAATACAACAACTAATTAATTTGACTTGTTTTTTTTACATACATTTCAAATTGCCCTTTTTGTTAATGAAAATATTTTATTCATAGAAACCACTTTAGAGTTGTCCAACTAAATAACTGGTTATTTTCTTGAGGACTTTTTGAGGAATTATTAACAAGAGTATGTGCAAGGTAAAAAAATTGTGTTTCTGTTGTAAATAACCAATAAAAAAGAAAGGCAGAATATCAAATACATAACATACCTGTGAACACAGGCTTTTTTTTAACAAGCATTATGCCAAATGTGATAACAACCACATTTTTAAAACAGTAGACTGCATGAATAGAGTATGTTGTTTTGTAGACAACACGTTGATTTAGCCCATTTACTGAAACATGCAAAAAGATAATTAAAATGCAAAATACATATCTAAAAATGTACCTAATCAGCGTTTATAATCTCCATCATCACTAATGAAACTCTCAATTAAAAAGACTGTCATTCATATTATTACAGGCACATTGCAGACTATAAATGTACTCCTCGTTGCTGGGAATATTAACAGCCATAATGGAATCCTCACCTCACGGTATATCAGTCACAGAAATTATTCTAACCATCCATTATCACCATCCATAGCTGCACTACAGATGACTGCAAAGGTTTTTTTTTTGTCTTGCTCTGCAGAGTGGTCCGTCTGGTTATGGCATTGTTGCTTAGTTATTAGTCATTAACTACACAAGCACACACACACAAACACACACACACACACACAGTGTGTACCTCCAGGCTGTCTGTAGCGGAGGTGGCGAGGTGTCGAAGGGGAGCGACAAGGAGACATGTCTCCTGCTTCACTGCTCTGAGGAGACTCTGGGATGATTTTCTCCAGTGACACTGACTCCAGCACAGCTAGACAGGAAAAGGACAAGAATAACAATGATGATGATGATGATGATGGAGATGATGATGATGATGATATTGAATGAATAATCAATCTCTCAGCAAATTAATATATTGTTTAATGTATTGAACTTTTGTGATGGTGTAGACACACAGTGACCATAAAAAGAACCAAAAGTTGAAGTCCGTCTTGGGATATTACGCAGTTTTACATCTGAACCTGATCTTCCTTTTAGCAATACAAATACCAATGGGTGACACATTTAGAGAGCGACCAACATAAAGTGGGCCTTGTCATAAAGTGGAGGGCCTCTGGAACTATACTGGTAGATGGACATAATCCTTTTAATGGATATTCATTCATTTGGTATTTGACAATTGTTGTGGAGAACTCTGTCTGATATCCTGAGAGTCTGCATGCTCCTATTACAGCTTATGGTTTCCTTTGAAAATAAATGTGTTGTCCGATTTATCTCAAACTGTGATCCATTTGTCATAGACAGAGAAAGGGCAAGAAAAAGGGCAGTATCAACAGACACACAGAGTAGGAAAATATGCAAATATCTATATGTACAACAAAACATATAAAAAGAGCCAATGAAACTGTGATGCAACATGCAGAGGAGGTGAGAGGCTTGATGGTACAAGGGCCATTGGCTCTTTTTCTCCTGGTGAGCAGTTAGCAGCTGTTACACATGCATACACGCTTGCATGCACTCTCTCTCTCACACAAACACACACACACACACACACACACACACACACACACACACACACACACACACACACACACACACACACACACACACATGCTAATGAGGGTCTAACTGTTGTATCTTGTCCTAACTGTTCTGCTTCAGATGCCCTTTTACTATCCCCAGTCTGAGAGGGCTGTTTATGCCACTACTGTATAAGAAAATCTGAGCATGTAGGCAGTCAGCTTACTCAAGACTCAAGTACAAAAATGCAAGGAGATAATGATGTCCCACCAGGCTCCTGTTTTTAGAGGAAACACTTGATTAGTTACTTCAAGCTTTTGATAAGCATTTGAGTACACCAATAAGGCTCTATAGTATACAGTATGTTGATGTCTAGTCGCAGAGGATACATGGTTTAAATACTTACAGAGCAAATTCTACAGCTTATCAATGTGCCCATGGCAATATGCCAAGCTTCGCTGTCCCTTTCATACCATATGCAACCACATGTCAGTGACGCCGGCTTTGGTCAGAGGTGAAACAGACTTGAAACTTTAAATCAGAGGGAAGAGAAACAATGATTTTCAGCCTGCTGTTAACTCTAATCTTCGATCAGATCATTACTTTTAGACTGTGTTTTCAAGTAAAATGTGTTTTCTTTCGCCATGTGTTCAGAATGTAAGAACTTCTTGTCAAGGGAAATCAAGAGGGCTTTGGTCAAATTTACTGAAGCACAGGTAGCGCATTAACAGTATTTTAGATACTGTACATTTAAACATAACCCAGCCCCAATGTTCTGTTCTAACATACAGTACCTCTGCGGATGCTGCGTCTCAGTTTACCGCAGAAGGGGTCGATCCTGGGCACCTCCTCCCCCTCTGCAGTGGAGCAGGGACTCTGATCCGGGGACAAGGGGATGGGAGGAGGAGCCTGCTCCTGCGCTGCTTTGGAGCCATTGGGTGGGGGAGAGGTGGAGGAGGGAGACGTGGAAGAAGGAGGGGGAGAAGAGGTGGTGGGAGTGGGAGTCTGAGGAGTCGGTGTTAGGGGGGGGTGAGCCGATGTGGGGCTACTGGCAGCAGACTGGGAAGTGTTATGGCTCCCGCTGGAGTTAGACAGAGGACTGGTTAAGTCCAGACCTCCGACCCTGGCAGTGATGGGGGAGTGGAGGGAGAGCTTCCGGGTTCGGACAGGGGAGGAGGTGCGGGACGGGATGGACAGAGGAGGCGGAGAGGAGAACTTGCGGCAGAGACGAGGGGATTTGTCGTTGGTGTGCTCACTACCTCTGTTGTTCTGATTTGTGGCGAAGAACAGCTCCAAGGACCTGAAAGAGAAGGAAAAAGCTATATTTTATAAAATATATATATATATATATATTCATATACAGTAGGCCTATACACTACTGTAAATAAAAGGAAATTTTGAAAAGCATCACAGATGGATATAAAACAAAGAAAGGAAAATTTGTAATTGCGGCAGATTAAAATAATAACCTTTTGACATTGACATGTATCATATACAGTATATTCAATATTAATTTTGACAGATTTATTTTTATGTCATACTGTATACTCAGACAAAGTGTAAAAAGGAACTATAGCATGTTAGTCAGATCGACTTCATGAGGTACTTTCTGCCTTCAGTCCAGTGTTAAACATGTTAATTTTCATTAAAGTCAGTTCACTGTTCTGCCCAGTGGAGACATTTTATCTTAAGGTTCTGCTGCAAATGTCCAAAATGGTAGGTCTATGTATACAAAGGGTTCAAACTGGTATTCAACTGTGCATTTTAGCACCTCATGCTGTGCCTAAACAGAAGCTCATAGTCAGAATCAATGTATCTACTTTTTCAGTTCCGTTATCTGGTATTACATATGACATTTGCAACATTTGACACCTTAAGGCTTAGGCAATGAAAGCTCAAAAAGCTTTAATCAACAGGCATCTTGGTTAAATGTTGTGACGGCATAACACCACACAGGGTGTAATGTGTACGGAGCCGTATCAAGGGAGGAGAAATCATGCATAGATAAATGCAGCCATAATTTATTCACACAAGCCTGTTATTCAGCAGAAAACAGAATAAAAGTTGCATCCCAGATTGATGGAGGAGGGGGAGAAATGAAATGAGGATAGAGGAAGGAAAAGGAAGGCATAGACGAATGCTGAAGCATGCAGCAGAAAGTGGAAGCGAGCGGCGAAAATGCTAAATACTAGAAGGATATAAAACAGACTGAAGGGGGATGACAAAAAGAAATGGCTCAATGTGGATTCAGAGAGGAAACGCAGCCTTGAAGGAGTGATGCTACAGACCAGCTGCAGATCGAAGACTCCCATTCCTGTCTATGTATCATCTCTGTCATGACTCACAGCTCGGCAGTCTCTCCTCCTCCTCTTCTGTGTGTTTTCCCTCGTCTGTCTCTCTTTTTATTGTTGTTCCATGTGTCGGCCTCCCTGTTGGCATGTGGGCATGGTGCCACTGTCTTTTCTAAGTTGGATTTACGTAATGCCTACCATTTGGTCCGCATCAGGGAGGGGGACGAGTGGAAGACTGTGTTTAACACCCCTTTAGGTCACTTTGAGTACCTAGTCATGCCTTTTGGTCTTACCAATGCCCCAGCAGTATTCCAAGCCCTGATAAATGACGTGCTTAGGGACTATTTGAACCACTCTGTGTTTGTCTACCTCGATGATATCCTGATTTTTTTCCCACAACATTGAGGAGCACGTTGTGCACGTGCGCCAGGTCCTCCAGAGGTTGTGGGAGAATAAACTGTTTGTTAAACAAGAGAAGTGTGAGTTCCATGTCTCCTCAGTGTCGTTCCTGGGTTACATCCTGGAGTGCGGACAGGTGCGGGCCGACCCAGCCAAGGTCCGGGCAGTTACGGAATGGCCGCAGCCTTGCTCACGGAAGCAGCTCCAGAGATTCTTGGGCTTCGCCAACTTCTACAGACGGTTCGTGAGAAACTACAGCCAGGTAGTAGCACCTCTCACTAAGCTAACCTCTCCGTCTGTTCCATTTGTCTGGTCGCCTGCAGCCGGATGCATTCTGCGAGCTTAAGAGACGCTTCTCCTCAGCTCCCATCCTGGTGCAGCCCGACCCAGCTCGTCAGTTCGTCGTCGAGGTGGACGCTTCGGATCTTGGAGTGGGAGCTGTGTTGTCGCAGAGAGCCGAAGGAGAAAACAAGCTTCATCCCTGTGCCTTCTTCTCCAAGAAGCTGTCTCCTGCGGAGAGGAACTACGACGTCGGCAACAGAGAGTTGCTAGCTGTTAAGCTGGCTCTCGAGGAATGGCGCCACTAGTTGGAGGGTGCGGCGTCTCCGTTTACGGTATGGACAGATCACAAGAACCTGGCTTACATTCAGACTGCTAAACGGTTAAACTCCCGCCAAGCACGTTGGGCTCTGTTTTTTGGTCGGTTTAACTTTAACCTCACTTTTAGACCTGGTAGCAAGAACATTAAACCTGATGCCCTCTCCAGACAGTTTAACCCTGATAACGGCAGTTCCTCAGTCCCGGATACTATTCTTCCCCAGTCCTGCCAGGTGGGCTCTCTGACATGGGAGATTGAGTCCGTGGTTAAGGTGGCTCTCCAAGGGGACCCCGGTCCTGGAGGTGGGCCTCCGGGTTGTCTGTTTGTGCCTGTTTCTGTCCGTCCTCAGGTGCTGAAGTGGGGTCACACTTCACGTTTCGCCTGTCATCCTGGAGGTTCCCGTACCCTGGGCCTGATTCAACGCCATTTCTGGTGGCCGTCCATCGCTGCCGACACGCGCGAGTATGTGAAGGCTTGTACCATCTGCGCTCGTGGCAAGTCAACTCATCGCCCTCCAGCCGGGCTCCTGCATCCGCTCCCTGTGCCTGGTCGCCCATGGTCGCACATAGCTCTGGACTTTGTAACTGGGTTACCACTGTCCGAAGGTAATGACACCATCCTAACCATTGTGGATCGCTTTTCCAAGGCGGTGCATTTCGTGGCCCTTCCCAAACTGCCCTCGGCTGCAGAGACTGCTGAGCTGGTGGTTAACCATGTGTTTCGGATCCATGGGATTCCCCTGGACATTGTCTCGGATCGAGGGCCTCAGTTCACTTCTCAAGTTTGGAAAGCGTTTTGCCAGGCGTTGGGGGCCTCCGTCAGTCTTTCCTCCGGCCATCACCCCCAGTCCAATGGCCAGACCGAGAGGGCTAATCAGGACCTGGAGACGGTTCTGAGATGCATCTGCGCTCACAACCCAGCTTCGTGGAGCTCACATCTCACCTGGGTTGAATACTCTCACAACTCCCTGACGTCGGCTGCTACAGGTATGACACCTTTTGAAGCATCTCTGGGCTACTTACCTCCTCTCTTTCCCACTCAGGAGATCGAGATCGCCGTGCCTTCAGTTCAGCACAACTTGGGTAGGATCCGCAGGATCTGGAGGGATTCCAGAGCGGCCCTCCTGCGTACTAGGGAACAGAATCAGAGGTTGGCTGATCAGCGGCGGATCCCTGCTCCCGTGTACTTACCTGGCCAAAGGGTTTGGCTTAACTCCAGGGACATCCCCCTTAGTGTTGAGTCCAAGAAGCTTTCTCCCCGTTTTATTGGACCATTTGAGGTCGATAGGGTCATTAACTCTGCTGCCATTCACCTTAAACTGCCCCAGTCCCTCAGGATACACCCCACGTTTCATGTCTCCCAGCTGAAGCCAGTCACCTCTAGTGAGTTGTGCCCTCCTACCGTCGCCCCACCACCCCCCCGTCTCATTGATGGTCACCCGGCCTTCACGGTCAGCCGGGTTATGGACGTTCGGCGCAGAGGGAGGGGCTACCAGTATTTGGTGGACTGGGAGGGTTATGGTCCAGAGGAGAGAAGCTGGATCACTAGGGGCCTTATCTTGGACCCCGCACTCCTCCGGGAGTTCTATGCCAAATACCCTGATAAGCCTGGTAGACCTCCTGGAGGCGGTCATTGAGGGGGGGGTACTGTCATGACTCACGGCTCGGCAGTCTCTCCTCCTCCTCTTCTGTGTGTTTTCCCTCGTCTGTCTCTCTTTTTTTTGTTGTTCCATGTGTCGGCCTCCCTGTTGGCATGTGGGCGTGGTGGCACTCCAGGGCAGGCTGTTTCCAGGTGTGGATCGTTAGGCTAATCAGGGCTCTCTATTTAAACCTGTGGACTCCAGTCATTCAGCGCCAGAGTATACTACGTATCAGAGCGTTGCCTCCGCTGTTCACCTGTCCTGCTCGCCTGCCTGAGTTTTCCCGGATTACCCACCTGCCTATGCTCGCGGCGCCGTCCTGCCGTCCAGTGTCCTGCCAGCCTGAAAATAAACTTTGTTCTAAAACTGACTACCTGGGTATCTGTTCTGCTTTTGGGTCCTACCTCGAGCTATCATAACAATCTCCCTACAATGTTTAAACTGGTTAAATTACAATCCAAGTGAGTATTTGTTCTCCCTTGATATCAAGAGATAGACAGCAGGTAGAAAGTCATGCATCAGTGAAGGATCAAACCAAGACCAGAGGAAGAACAAGCAGGAAAAGGTAGAGAGAGAAAGTTAAAAGAAGGAAAGAAGAGAGAAGAGTTGGTTACTTGGACTGATCCATGGCTATCTTCTTGATCTTCAGACTGTAGTCAGGACAGATGGATGAGATGGACAGACGGTCAAATGAATGGTACTGCGCCCTGTAGTTGGAGGGGACATGAAGAGACAGTGGGGACGGGTGGATGACACGGAAAAATGATTAAATGGATGTGTGTGTGTGTGTGTGTGTGTGTGTGTGTGTGTGTGTGTGTGTGTGTGTGTGTGTGTGTGTGTGTGTGTGTGTGTGTGTGTGTGTGTGTGTGTGTGTGTGTGACTATCGGATAGAGACGGGAAAATGCATGTACATGTAGGTGATGTGACGCCGACGGGAGTTGGTTTGAGGGGAAATGATGGAATGATGATTGATTTCTTGGAGGAGGAGGAAGATGAAGGGAGTCAGTGTGTAAGAACAGCAGCATGTGTTCAGTTTTCCAGATATCGACACAAGATCACATGGTTTGTGTTCAAGCCTGTGTACCATCGTGTAAGGCATTTATGTGGCCATGTGTGTGTCCTGCAGAGAGTCTATAACAGGACGGGGAAACAAATGTCCATCCCAGAGGTTGTACTAATCAATCTGCTAGATGTCACAATAGCCTATGTCACTTGATAATTTAAAAATAAAAAAATGTAAATGATGGAGTTAGATGTAAAGTTAAGGGATCACAGAAGTCATTCATATTCAAATGTATGTATGTAAGTGGAAGGTTTGACTTGAAGGACACATTTACCCTAGGAATGACTTTGAGGGCAAAATGAGGTGAACCATGCTTAAGTCAAATTTTGTGAAAAGGGTTCTTGCCCCAAACATCCTACCCTTCTGGCACTCCTCACTTCTGTGTTCTCTTTCTGTGAAGGCAGTTAGGCTTTACATCCAAACATGCCCTTTGGCAGAGGAAAAGACAATGATTTTCCATTTGAAAAGCTAAGTTATGTAAAGGCTATAGGAAGGAATATAAACACACAATTCTGACGTAGCCAGGGACCTAATAAGCAAAAGAGAGAGAGAGCATCCGACACACGGTATATTCCTATGGCTGTGCCAAAAAACTCTGGAGGCCAGCAGTGTGTGTGTGTGTGTGTGTGTGTATGTGTGTGTGTGTGTGTGTGTGTGTGTGTGTGTGTGTGTGTGTGTGTGTGTGTGTGTGTGTGTGTGTGTGTGTGTGTGTGTGTGTGTGTGTGTGTGCGTGCGTCTGCATTGTATGACCTGATAGGTATGGAGGAGAAGGGCTTCTTGTAGATGTCCGCCAATTTGTCCATGACCACCGTTGCCGTGGTGAAGATCCTGTATGTGTGCAGGAAGGTGTTGAGGAAGTCGATGGAGAGGAAGCGCAGGTCGGTCAGCCTCTCCAGCAGCCGCTCCACACTGGCGTAGCGGATCTGGGGGACCTTGCAGGAGTTGAGCGTCTTGCTGAAGCAAATGTCAACATCATCTTTATGGAGACGCACATCGGATCTGATGGATACACACGTACACACATACACATACCCGAGAATGGGTGACTGCTCGGCTGATAAGCAAGGTAGAGGTTATTAAAGGAGATAGGCAACAAACAAAAAACAGCCAATAAAAGAGAAAAATGCATTTAAAACAAAACAATATATTCCAAAGAGGTTAAAGCAAAAAACGAGTGAATACCAAGCCCCAACCTCAGCGATTTTTAACACCATCCAATAAGGAAGTGACCGCAACTGTAGTAGCCCGGAAGTGCCACTGGGGGTGGTACCATGACTGAGCCATTTTTCTTTGGCTCACTTGTTAGACAGGCCGTTTTCAAAGTCTTGTTAAACCTATTTACAGCCTGGTCCACAAAACCATTTTAGTCTGTATGTTTAGGTCATATATCCATGACAACACTGAGGGGGGTGAATTTTTTTGGACCACGCTAGTTTTTATTTTATCGGAGGTTAAAATGTATTGGCGCAATCTCTTGAGTGACAGCTCTCCGCCCGTTGTCCCTCACTTTGCCTTGGAGGTATACGTCAGCTATCTCCCTCCCCCCGACGTGAGACGGAGTAAAAATCTCACAAAATGGCGAAGCGCACAAACCAGGATTATTGGATGCCGTGTGAATAACTGAGGTCAGCCCGGATGCTACATCCATATTATTTACTATCTATGGTGAATACCAAAGAACAACAGCATACATAAATATTAAAAGCATAATACATAACATACAGCCTAACAATTTACTGTACATCACTACCACTGCAACATTTTCACCCAGGTATGCCAAATTATAAACTGTTTAGAACACTGAGATAAAGAGATGAGTATTCCTTTTCACAAACACAAACATACTTACTTGATCATGTGAGGCACAGTTACTTTAGAGTTCTCCTCAAACACACTGGTCATCAAGCCATTGCAGCGGATATTATCAATACACTACAATAGCAAAAAAAAATCAAAAATATGACTGTATTAGAGGGGAAAAGTGGGAATATTTGCAGATTATATTCATATTTGTTCGTCCTAAAAGACCAATAGCAGATGATCCGTGCAGTCTAAAAGAGTTGTTTTTTTCATATTGACTTTGAAATAATCTTTTTTTTAACATTAAATTATTTAATTGTGCGGTTCCATTAAGATCAAACAAATGCTGAGAATGTGAAAATATAGCAGACTAATTTGAAATTGTCACTGTATTTTTTACTTTTTGTCCCATAAGAATTAATCCAGTCTGACATGTTTGTATGGTGCTATTCTGTTCATGAAGTACTGAGGCAGTGAGCTGAACTCGCCCCTGGGGAACTGCACTCATGTCTGTGTTTACTTATCAGTTAGCCTTCTCAATGCCCTGAGGAAACATGCTCTTGCTATCTGGAGGTTCTTGTTATTGTGTGTTTGTCTGGGAGTGCTTTTGTGTGACTTTGCATACAGTAATACCTGGCTAATGTCACTGGTCCATGCTGCCTTCTCCTGCCGCGATGGAGACAGTAAAACCACCGTGAATGGGGGCGAGTCAGTCGGTTCCACAACAAGCTTAAAGTCCAACTGACCAAATACCTGACCGCCAGCTTTAGCTGTGTGATAAGAGGGGAAAATAAATATATTTTCATGGTATAGCTGTCCTCTTAATTATGACAATAGTATTACAATTGTTTGTGCACACACACACACACCAACTCACACACAGAGAGGGTTAATTAGGTGGACCTGCTATCTCCAGTCTATGCACTCTTGAGGCTTGAGTGTAAAGATGGGTGTTGAAGGCAAGTGTGTACTTGCATGTGATCATGTCAGTGTGTGTGTGTGTGTGTGTGTGTGTGTGTGTGTGTGTGTGTGTGTGTGTGTGTGTGTGTGTGTGTGTGTGTGTGTGTGTGTGTGTGTGTGTGTGTGTGTGTGTGTGTGTGTGTGTGTGTGTGTGTGCGTGTGCGTGTGTGTGTGTGTCGGTGTCGGTGTTTTATCAATCTCCCTCCCCATTAGCAAAATAAAGGACCTGTAATTTCAAAAGATCTTAACCTGACATTTAAAGGGGTGAGCATCTGATATTTAAATGGAGGTCAATTCTGGACACTTATCATCTGACAGCTCATTAACTACAATGAGCTAATAAGAGCTGCCTGTGCGTTTCACATTGGTTGACTCTGCTTCATTGGTGCAGGAAACTTACAATCCTCATCACTGGCATCTGGTTCTTCTATGAGTGTGCAGTCAATCAGGGACAAGACTCCACCTTGCTGCAAGGGTTTAATAACAAATATTAACAACAGTTTGTTGGCAAAAGTTGCGATCAAATGCAACGTTTTTTCCTCTCTGGGATGAATGTTCTCACCTTGAGAAGGTGCAGTTTTCCACCAGAGCTGCGTGTGCAAACCAGAAAGTGTTTGGTGAAGAGGAAGCACTGTCTTTCCCCTTCCTTCTTTAGAGACAGAGAGCCCAGACGCACTTTACTCAGCTTCCCTCTCTCCACAGACGGCAGCTGGATCAGAGAGCCTGAGGAAGCAGCACCGTCACAGGATTACATTACTTCATTAAACTGACACTAAGCCGCAGGGCAGTTTTCCAAGCATTTATAGTGGTACAAACATAAATGTGCAAAAAGCAGCATTTCTGAATGGCTAATGTCTGTGCACAATTTGTGTGTTCACCTGGCAGAGATATGAGGTCGAAAAAATAGTGTTAGCACTTCATCTCCAAACCTGTGGCTCAACTGCAGGTGGAACATCCTAATCTGCTCCCTGGTGCAGTTAAAGGCAGTAGGCACACACTCATTTTGTTTTGCACCATAAATGGAAATTGCCTTTGACTTTATCTGCATAAGTGACTTCGTCAAATCAGGAGATAACTAGTTTGGGACACTGTAGAAATGAATGATCATTGGTACCGATAAGGGTTCAGTGCGGTTCTCCAAACTTGGAAGTGTATCCTCCTTCCAAAATAAGCAACAGTGTGTTCAGTTCTACAAAAGTGGTGCTTAACGTATTTTTATAAATGTGTTTCATCTGACAGCAAACTGCTAAAAAAATAAGATTGATTAGATAGATTAAATAAGTACAAGAGTTTGTACTGCCTGGGAATATTGAATTAGGAAGATATTATTATCGTTTTACTTTAAATTATAGTTGTTAATCTCCCTTAGAATAGAGTATTTGAGAGTTGTACGACCACTTTTCACTGAGCCACATCATGATTCAGTGACTGAGCTCCACCAAGGTATATGTGTCTCTGCTCTCAGTTCCTGAGTAGAAACCTCCAGAGTTTTGCTGTCTGGTGAGCAGACAGAGACCTACCCTGCCTGACGAAGGTCTGGCTGGTGTCCAGCAGGATGTCACAGCCCTCCACTATCATCCTCTCTATGGCCAGGTTCTTCCGGATGTTCTCCGTGTCACTCACCTCGTCGTGCATCACTCTGGCCACGCATAAACACACAAGTTAGTTCAGTATTCAATGTGGAGAAAGTGGATCATTCTGAAAACCACCACACATATACCTGGATAGTTCCTCTAATTTGGACTTGGCAAATTCAAGACTCTTGCGCTCCACATGCTCATGAGGTGTGTGCGCCAATAACTCATGCAAGGTGATGATGTAGCGGGGAATCTTGAAGGAAGGAAGAACAATTAATTTAAAGACAGTTTACATAGTAGCACTAGATGGCACAAAGGCAGTAACTGACACAAACACGCAGACTGCATTTGCTCCGCGATATTTTAGAGAAAACCTGTGTGTTGGTGTCGACATTCTACCTGGAACATGGGGTATGTGAGGAAGGTCTCCAGCATCCTGCCCTCGCAGGCGGCATTGGACTCGTACTGTTTCAGAAGCTTGTCAAAGTCTCTGTTCTGCTTACAGTTGGCCAAAACCTGCAGGCTGTACTGATGGTTACGCACAAACTCCTGATAGATGTTCAGCATTGGCAGCAGGATGTCAAATAGATCAGCTAGAAACAAAATCACACACACACGCGCACACACACACACACACACACACACACACACACACACACACACACACACATACATATGTCAGTCACATGAAGGTCCAAGTCAAGGAGAGGAGTTCCCAGGTATACATTGGTTTCAGTTGAATATTATGTTGCTATGGCGACTGCTACATGCCCAGTTTATCTGACAACTTTAATTTGAGGCTTTTGTCAGGCCAATCAAATGTTGACAAGCATCTTTTATCAACAGCAAAAAATGAATCCCTACCATTACCGTTTTTATTGTATTGTACTGATTTTGTAGAAGTAAGTATTCATATGATGAGTTTACAGCTAACAAAACTAGCGGTCTGAGGCTAATTAGTTGCGAACATAAATAGCTTAGATTACGGTTGAGGCAACTTTCTCCTTTTTTGGTGTGACATTTTGTTACACTTTAAGAGGCACTTTAATATTTAAAAGTTGAATGAATACGTTGCACTTTCTATGGGCTTTCTCGTGCCTAGGGACAGGCTAACTAATCTGACAGTTAATGTCAGTCTAGTCTTAGCCTGGCATTCCCAGACCTGCCACTAGGCGCTGGCAAATTAAATTTGCTGCGCCTGTTGGTCTGGACACTCTCCATTGAAGCTTTTTCAAAAAGTCGAGAAATCCCGACTCACGTTTCAATTGGTTCCATCTAATATGGGCGCGCCAGAGCCCTTTGTATGGTGCTCTAGGGCGGACGTAACCGGATGACGACAGTGACGTGCATGCGACGTCGAAGCCGTGATAGTAAACATCAAAGATAGCTGCGGATATGTTGTGTGAGTTTGAGACTGCTTTGGCCTCAACCTTTTACGATTTGGAAGACGGCACTCAAATCTTTCATTAGCAAGTAGCCTAAGTGGAATGTTCTCTTTTGCCGACCGACCACGGCAAAAGTTTAATTAAACAAACGAACGGGGCTTAATACGTCACCTTGTGCATCGCTCTGATTGGTTGTAGTGCTATCCAACTGCGTGCAGTGGCATTTGAAATGCACGAGTAGGAGCTGCCCCTTGAGTTGGAAATTACTATTGATCGTGGCCAGACCCTCTAATTGTTCAAGATATCAGGGTCTGGATTTCCAGGCTAAGTCTAGTCTTCCTTTTATTATTACTTTGGACTAATTATTGATCATAGTATATCACATTGTTTCTCATTGTCCAATCGATTCAAATACACCAACAACTTAAAAGGTTTAAAGAGCATCATCATGGCATTAAATACGTCTACTAAAGAATGTAGGTGATATAACATTTCTGAAAAAGAATTGGAATTAAAGTAGATTTGATTTCCTAATTCACTGCACAGAAATAAATGAATACATCATGATGTTCAATGGCTATGCACTCCAAGAAATAGGTATAGGAAGAAAAATCTAAATCAGACTTAAAAAGTCTTCACTATATTAGCCATTCATTTCAACACAGTTTGTGTCAGGTAAAAAGCTTGTTGTGTTGGAAATTGATTTGGTATAAAACATATTGTTGATAAAAAAAACTGCACTTAGCGTCATCCTGAAGCAGAGGGTCAGATAAGGGCAACATGTTTGATCAGTCAACCCCTTTTCTTTTCAAATTTGTCACAAGAAATTTTCTGTTGTCTCTTTCAGCAGTCTGTCTCCTAGGTGATGCTTATCTGTCGAGGGGGGGGGGGGGGGGGGGGGGCTTCTGTTTTAGGAGGTGAATTTGTGGGATGCCTCCCAGTCTGGGTTGTCATTGTCTGTGAAGACAATGAGTGTGCTCGTTGCACACTGAGATAGGGAAATGACCGGTGTGTGTGCGTGTGAATGGGACAGTAAGACGTGTAGTCTGACGTTTGATTAAGATAAACTGGATGTGGAGGGCCTGACCTTGATTTCACTCAGTGGCTACAAAGTGTATGCACAGTGTTTGTGTGTTGTGTGGGGTTAAGTCACAGCTTACCCAACACCAGAGTTGGCCAGTTGGCTATTCTCGCCTTCAAGCCTTGATGGAAAATCTCGTGTAGGAACATGATGGTCTCACTGAAGACACAGTGTAAATGCAGTGTGAAAACATTATCCGTCTCTGCTTTTGCCACCAGCATGATAACCACTTCAGTGATTCAGGTAAAAACAAAGACGAAAGAAACACACCTGTTGAGGAAGACGCTGCTGACATCATCATGGTTGATGGGCGGCTTCTTGGAGCTGGCGGCCATTCTCAGAGGTCTGAGGAAACAGTTGACCAGGATGTAGAGCTGGTGGACATACCTGTTTGTGTTCACACACACACACACACATGGAAAAAAACACAAACAATCATTAGACATATACAGTATGTATCACACAATTATGTCTGGATTTAGGCTTAAACAGGCTTTAGATCAGTGAGGTATAGCAGACTCCCCTGCAATATTATCTGAATTCAGATGTATGTATAAAACACGTACGACATACAGTTAAATGAAGATATGCTTATAGCATTTAATAGTGAGTTTTGTTTGTTGGCCTGACAAATCGAGGTATTTTCTTTAAAAAATGTGCAAAATCCTGTACCGGTAAATGTAATATTGTTATAAAGCAGTCCTTCCCCCAGCGCCCTATTCTAAGGTAAGTGAGATTTATATCTCGTAATGCAAAGCTTGACAATATGACAACTTTTCTGCAGCCTGCTCTGGTACTGTGCTCTCTATGTAATTACATACTCTGTCTCTGCCTCCACCATATTGAAGACTATCTGGTTCCTCTTCCTCATGCTCTCAGCGTGGGGGGAGCAGATGTAGTCCTGGACAATGATCTTCCACTTCCTCCGACAGAGCCAGCCCCGCATGAAACTCTGCACCTGAGGAGATACAGACAAGGTAGCTTGGACACTTGCAAGAAATCCAGAATAAGAAGTACAAAAAACAGTTGTACTTGAAATGAGCCAAGAGAAAAAATATTATTTACCTTTTTGATCTTTTTGATATCCGGGTCTTCATTTTCATGGTTGACATGGTAAGGCCGCATTCGCTCCTTAGTTTTATTGAGGGCTACAATCTTTTTAAGAGAAAATTCAGGCACAAACAACATGAGCATATGTGAGTGAGTGAGGTCTGCACAAAAGATACATTGAAATTATATCAAAACAAAAAACAAGGGTCTGCTGAGATTGTACAAAAGTGATAAGATTTAATTAATGGGGACTTTTTTGTCCTAAGACATTTGGTTGAATATTGTTTATGAGATCAAATTGCTGTGTTTGGTCAGTGAACAGTTAGTGCGGTTGCACCAGATAGACATCACACTTCCTCATCTTTGACAATCAAGCGCCTTCATTCATTCAGAAAGAATGACAGAGAGAAGGGGGAGGGCTGATATCAGCCGGTGACGGTAAGCAAATTAAGGCTGATCACCTGTAGTGCATTGTATGGCACAGGAAGTACTGCAGACAAAGTACCATGTAATCTTCTGCAGCAGAATATGTTCTATTTCTAGCAGAGACCAATCCATGTTAACCATAATATCAAGGTCTGATCTATCTCACTATGTCAGGTCTTATGTGATTTTAACAGCCATGAAAAACTGTCTTCACAAAGCAGGAGTCGGGTTAGCCTATTTCGACATGTGACATTTACTCGCTGCAGGTAAGAACATCCACCACAAAGTTAATGTCATCAGACAAATCACAAAGGGAACAAGCCAGACAGAAGCCAAACTCTAAATGTTATTAAGCTGTGGAGAAAAAACTCTCAGCACTACTTTTCTTAAAATACCAGGGATGACCCAGGTCAAACATGTCTTTTAAAAAGGTTTCTCTTGGCAACTTCAATCAATCTTCAATCTTATTTGATCAAATAACCCCAGCAGAGGTTTAGACCGGCTCTAGTACTATATTACATCCAACTCTTTGATTTCGCCATCAGGCCTCTTGACAACATCAGTTAACAGATGGAAGAAAAAGGATGAAACATGAAACCAAAGCTGTTTTCAGCCACACACTTTGCATCTTCATTTTCCCTTTCACTAGCGCTATCATGCAAATGGCAGCCGAAAGGATCCACTCAGCCAACTGTTGACAGTTACAGTGGATGGTTGCTTACATTTTTCTAGGAACACAGAGCAACACACACGTAAACAAACAAACAAGAGTGTGTTTTAATGAGATGCGTCTCAAACTGCACACTGGCTCTCAAAGTATAATCCTTTATTTTATGAGCAGCCCCATTACACAGGAAGATGTTTCTTATTATAAAGTGTCTTCCGTTAGCATTTTCATTAACAGGGCTCACTGTATTCTGCCAATGAGATATACTGTGCCGTGGGGAGAAGTATCCGCCACACTTGGTTATCCAAGGAAGAGTTACAACTGAAGGCAAAGTAACAAGCAAGTCTCAGGCTAACTAATCCATTTAACATTGGGTAAATCGTTTGTAAACTATTGATACAGATGAGCAGAGAAATCATTTGGAAAGATAATGGAGGTGTGATTTAGGGAGATGTTAGCAGCTGGCCCAAAAAGCAAACAGCATCTAACTTCTGCTCAAAACTGAATTCAATTTCAAGCACCTGTACAATAGGAATAACTCTGCATTGTCTTATGGTCATCCACAATATATTGCACATAAGAGAGAATATGTAAAAAAAAAATCACATCTCATCTGAATGAACAGAGACTCTAAATTATCTGGAAAATCACCCTAAATCTCAGATAAGCAATTACATTTTAAGAAAACAATGTTATGGCTTTGTTTAACAGGTCCATCATTTCTGAAAAGTTTCACAATCACTACCATTGTTTCTTATTAAGAACTTTTTTTCACTTGATGTTAGTGCAACAGTATAATCAAGAATATTGAAAAAACAGGTTTAAACCTAGCTATCGCTAACACACTATTAGTACCAAAATACATTCCAGAAACCTTTCACATCATATAACATGGTTATCAGATCACAGACCGATACAATTTAGTGCAAAATCCTTCGAACAACAGAAAAACAGATAACTTGACTGACTTATTGTTTATCACGCAGCTATTGCTCTTATAACCATAAACCAATAAGTACCTGCTGTAATTTGTGTGTGAGGGAGAATTGTAATTAGTTCTGATTAACATTGTTGTAGAGGTCAGTGAGGTTTTCTGTGTGCGAACGGGCAAGTCTGATTTATCATGCTGTGACGGCAGCAAAGAAATGTGTTGCGTTCGATAAGCCTAATGGTTTGGTAGCTGTGTGTAAGGAAACTGATGGGCTGTCTTTATTGAGCGTTGGGTTTCTCCTCCTACGCTTAGAGGTGAATGAGTACTATTCACACCCACTCCTCTGCCTCCATAAACAGAGCTATGATTATATATATATATATATATATATATATATATATATATATATATATATATATATATATATATATATTTATATACAGTATGTGTGTGTGGGGGGAGGGGAGGGGGAGTGAGAGTGTGTGTGTGTGTGTGTGTGCGTGCGTGCGTGCGTGTGTGTGTGTTTGTCTTCTTGGATCCCTCTTTAAACAATCATGGCAAGAGAGTTTTTACAGAGCTGTGTGGGAGTGAGTAAGTGAGGGAGTGATGCCAACTGTATGTATGCATTGTATATTGGCTACAGAAAGCAAAAACAAAAATTAAAAAGTCATGTTTATGGGAAATGTAGACTTGAGCGTTTGACCACCTGTAGCGCTAAGGATTAATGTTTTAATTAGGTTATTCCTGTTTTGTTTGTATCCTTCATGCGGCGAAGGACAAACATGCATGCGCACAACCCCGTGCAGAATGCACCAGTTTCATGTTATCCCGCTGATCAATAATTGTCAGTGGTAATGTCCCCAAAAGCCTGAAGAAATGCAAGCAAGAAGAAAACTGCAAGTAAGGAAATGTGATCAATGCAATATGTTAGAGACTTAAAAAATATCTACATAATATTGTAGAAATTACCTTTGCAAATGTCATGAGGTAGAAAAAACATTTGCCAGACATTAAGGATACACAGCACAAATTAGATTGTTCACAAGAAAACTTCACAAGGTATCTTTGACTTTGAATTGAATTAACATTTGGGCGGTAAGGTCATGGAATGAAGATACTTAAAAACAAGAGGATTACATATTTTAATTATACAAATGGTTAAGATTTCAGCTCTGCTTGTTTTTGTAACACTTATGGTTGCCCAGGTTTATGCCAGACACATTTTAATAACACTTACCAAAACCTCAATCAAAACATGTATGGACCTCAATCCCCAGGCAGTAAACCTGGGGATTGATTTGATTCAAATGTTATGGATTATATATATCATTGTGGTGTGTAGGTGTGTTTGTGTAAATTCACCTCTGCTTTGAGCCTCTCAATCTCTGTGTCCTGATCTTCTAGCTGGGTGCGCAGCTGATTGGCAGCCACCTTCTCAGTCTCCACTATTTGTACAAGGTGGATGTATTTCTGCATCAGCACCTCTCGTTCAATGATAATGTCAGAGTAACTGTAAATAAAGAAAAGTCCAGAAATGTATAGAGATATATCTGTCAAATGAGACAATGGGAACATTTATATCATAAACATGACTGAATAGCAAAATAGAAAAATTGTAAAATAAAATTAAAATAAAAAAAAATAATACAAAATGTAAAAGTTGGACAGTTAACCTAAACTGTACACCTAAACTGTAACCATAGCACGGATAAAGGTTTTGGTTTTCCCCTATAAGGCAATAAAGCTTACAGACTGAGAAAAAAAATGTCAATCATATGTTGACACAGTCTAGTGAAATATGTTTATAGGACCTTTGCAGGTCTTCAATGGGTGTTTTGGGACTTTACAAGTAAAAGTCACAATTGAATGTGAATTCAGTCGACCACTAAGCTTTGCATTTTAGAGGAAGTTTGGACTGGGCAGTGACCAGCCAGTCTGAATCTGCTGGAAGCCTGGGCAAACAGATAACACCAGGGGCAATTTATGAAGCTGAGATTAAGTATATGGCAGTGGCACCAACTTTAAAATACACACTTTTTTGTACCTGTCAAATGCACACTATCCCTTTCCAGGACAGATAACAGGGTTTTCAGGAGCCCCAAACCTTATATGTATGGGCTGCTCTGAATACACCTACAAGCAAGAACTTTCAGAAGTTGCTGCGGTAACTGCATCCCACAATAATGTCAGTTCGACAACAAAAAAAAGATGGATTACTGCTTATATAAATCAGATTTTCCAATTTTTTCACATCCCATCAAACTGTGGTCACGCAGTCTGATGTCATGTTTCCTGCTACCCAAAACAAAAAAGGGGTGGAAAGCACACAGATACACGTTATACAATGCTATGTGTAGTGTACCTCGCCTGCTGGATGGCCTCCACCCATTCATCGCACACGCTCTCCTCCTCCGTCCGCAGCTCCAGAGGCTTCTGTCCATCGTGACCAAACACAATAAGGAAGTAGTGCTGAAGAGAGACAAGAAGAGATAGAATATATATATATATATATATATATATATATATATATATATATATATATATATATATATAAATGACCTCAAACACACATATATATATATATATATACAGTATATATATATTTATACGCAGCCCTAAGGCCAAGCACATCTATACGAAAATGCTGCTCAGTTGTGCTCTTTTATGGCTAAAGCAAGATGTTTTTGGGTTGCAACTTTGAGATGCTGGACACACAGCTAACCAGACATATAGGCCCAGACATATGGAAACTTTGCTTTCAACTGCATACGCTTTTCACGCCCAATTTCTGTCCCAAATTCATCCCCTATAAAGTTCCATGGAGCAGGCAGAGGGCACACATACAGGGAATACGACAGGACCTTGGGGAGGGAGGAGGGCGGGCTGGACACACATGACAGAGTTATTTGCTCACTGGAATAATAGTCTTGTCTGTGCCTCTCCTCTCCACCAACCTATTATCATCACCATCAATTAGCCCGCTCCCTCTCTCTGTCTCACTCTCTCTCTATATATTGCTTCCTCTCTGTCTCTCCTATTATTCAGATGAATTTCCCTGTGTACCTGCCTTTAAAATGCAACCCCTCACGTACACAGCACAGACAACATGACATGCAAGCACAAAGGCACGCAACTGTATAGTAGAGCACACACACATGCACACACACCAGGCCCAGGCATTATGTGAAGTGAGAGAGGCTTTTATTCAAATGGTCATGTCCTGGGGCACTGGGTTACCAGAAGAGCTGCTATTCTTAGTCAGGGAAAACAGAGAAGACTGAGAGCTCTGCATGGACTTTTTCTCTCCTCCTCCTCCTCCTCTGCCTCTCTCTCTCTCTCTCTCTCTCTCTCTCTCTCTCTCTTTGCACTTCACCTATCATCCCACTCCGCCTCCTCCATTCCGACATCCCTTCATACTTGCATCTCTTTGTGTGTCTCTCAGTAAGGATTCAGTGAACCAAACAGAATCCAGAGGAGAGACGTTTACCCTGCAGGAGGATGGCCAGGCTTGGGGCCCCAGCAGTTGGGATGGGCTGGGGCATAGAGTCACCAAGGTTATTGGAACACACTCGCACACACACTCAAAGACCCTCCTTCATCTCAGTCCCCCATCTCCACTCTCGTATCCCTGCGTTTTTTATGTGTCTGTCATTTCGATTCACTGGCTGGCTGGATTTTATTACATCGACAATAATCGGCGCTCTACCAGCCTTTGACAAGGAGAAACCGAGAGAAAGGAGGATGGAGAGGGAGCGGGTTACATGATATTTCTTAACCGAGTACATGTTTCTAAAATTGTGTCACCACCTAACAAGATAACATTTCCATGGCAACGCAATAACTGATGCTTCCACTGCGTTTTGCACTTCCATATTCTGCTTTTTCAGCGCTGCCTCTATTCATTTAATGCTTTTATTAATCCACCCTGTGATTTTAGATGTGAGAAGGAAGGAGCCTTGAGTGGATGAATACTGTGAGGCCTATGTTATCTGCACATTCAAGAAAACAGTGAATGAAGAGGTTGGTAGTTAAAGATATTTACAGTGCACATTATATGTTAGGGTTTTCAACATATATGTATTTTTAAGCCTTATTAAAGTAATTATACACACAAGCATTGTTGGTATTGATACTTGGTTGCTTTGATAGCAGATGTGACTGTCATTATCACATGTACAGTGATAAATTAATTATAAACAGTGTTTTTTTTATTCATATTTCATAGGGGAGACTGGGGTAAGTAGGCAGACTTTTTACTCTAGTGATAATTGCTCATCACCTGAACATCTTTCAATTCCTACATTAAATTGAAGCTTAAGGTGTTGGCTTGAAATGTGAACCCCTCACTTTTTCTAACTTGTTGTAATAAAGAAGAAATTTACCATCAAAGACACTCTAACACATTGTGACAACCAACCCCATCAAGGGGTCGGTTGTCACACACTATGGGGTTGTTTGTCACAATGTTATCTTAATGGGAAAAATCTTAAAAAGAAGGCAAGAAAGCAGGACTAAATTTGAATGTTTAATTTCATTGTCAAGTTCAAAAATAGGCCTACATAACTTTATGCATCTTAACACAAAATGAGCAAGGAATAAACAAAAAGGAAATCCATATTGAGACCAGCCTACTGTATGTAACAACATAAAGAACAAAACAAATTGGTCTAACAATAATAGCCTACTCAACCACGATACACACATTCACTATCTGAGTTACAGTGATGGCAAATGTAGGGTCTGCTCACTAACTAAGCAGAGATTGTGTGCCCACTGGTTGCACATACAACACTTCTCCCATACCTCCCCTGAACGGGTGCTGGAGAACGTTTCCATACAAACCAAACACAAACTATCCTCTTCATCTGATAAAGATTCCTCCTCCTGTCTCTTTCTCTTCTGTTTCTTCTTCCCCAGCTGAGGTGGAGTGCACTGGGGTGCAGTAGCCTTGGCAACTGGTCTAGTTTGGGATGCACTGGGTTGTTTTGATTTTGTTGCCCTTTTTCTCTTTTGCCTGCTAGCTGCCTTTCCTTCTCTATTCTCTCCTTCTCTGGGGTGTCAGTGAGGATACAGCTTGACATTTTCTTTTGTTATTGGGTTCCTTTCCTGGCTGCACCCTTTGGATAACATGTGACAACCAACCCCCCTAAAAATGTGACAACCAACCCCAACTGGAATTTCTTGCTAGCATCAAGGCCAACAACCATCTGACAACTAATTAGCTTGCTAAACACAATCTAAACTATAGCTTACCCTTCACACTTTTAAGGTAACAAGTGTTTTGTTATAAACCCATGGTGTAAAAGCCTAGAAGAAAAATACTGAGGAGCTAAATATTTTCAATTTGACATGAAAAACATGAAAAACACAGTCCTCTCACCTCAAATTCAGCAATCTAACTCCAAGGAAGACTATGTAGGTGACATCTGATCCCAGTTATGGATATTTACATACCAAAATTTAACAGACAGCACCTTCTGGTTCCGAGATATAACGATTGTGACAACCTACCCGTGTGACATATTACCCCGTTCTCCCCTAGTCAATGGTGGAATAATTAAAATGTTTTTTCGTAGTGAAAAAAGCAACGCACTGTATTGCAATACATTTTCTGCATTAAAAATAACTTAAGACTACCTTAGTATACCTGATAAATGCACACAAACATATAAAAGGACACATTATGCAGGCAGAAAGACCCTTGACAGTGTTATACTATTATATACTTTAATATTGCTGACACATTTTCAGGTAAACAGCATTTTAATGTTAACTTAAGTTAGAGCACATTTTGAAGTATTTTACATAAACTTATAAAATATATAGTGCATCATATTGTATATATCGTTCCCTCCATATATGTGATGTGTGTTTGAGGTCATTTATAAAATGGTCAGTGCCGCAAACCTCTGAGATTTTCTTGACTTCATGTGAACCTGATTTGCATGGAAGTGTTTAGAAGAGACACTGCCAACATTTAGAAAAAAGATTACTTCAGGATTACTTTCAGGACAACGCACGTTGTATGTTACATAAAGGCTCAGGAAAATAAAAGTTAATGAACTTGATAGGATCAATGAATATGTGAAAGACCACATTCATAAATCACAATCCAATGCTGCGGGGAAAGCAATCACAATTGGCTGATAATTTGTACTTTGACACCTGTTTGCATTTGGCAAGTTAAGGTTTAGTCTCATGCACTACTACAGTAAATGTACCTACAAATCTTCCACTGTTTATACATTATATACTGACTGTTTTTATTTTGATATACTGTACTTTCCTTTCCAGGAAAGTCCAGTCTTCCCATTTATACCTTCTGCTAAAATTGTGTCAAAGTTGTCAATTTGTATGTTTACTCAAAACTGATACTGTACATATTTTCATCCTACTTTATATGTATATTACATTTTAACCCTGGTGTTAACTATTACAATTTGATGCAGCAGTGACCCAAACTGCCCCCAAGCAGTCATTACAATCTAATGGTATCTCCTCCTAAGCCGCACCTAAGAGCATTAAAAACATACACAAGGCAAGTGAATTACACAGTACACTGTCCTCATTAGCCGAAGAGGAAGCTTCTGACTCCCTCTCCCTTCAAACTGGCTCAAATGTACCCTTCACCCCTCAGGGCCTTCACTGTACTGTAAGAAATGTCATTTAAACAAATAAAGACAGAAAGGAATAGCAAAAGAAACAGAGACAGAGGACACCCATTCCCTCTGTTTGTCACAAATGACAAATCAAATACTCACCTCAAACTTTTTTTCCTTTTTTTCTTGCCTATTCTGAGGAAAAGTATTTTAGCAAGAAGTCAGTGAGACTGACAGTGTGACACAAAGGCATGTTTTTACCACCACTGAGCAAGACATGGCAACAATGACAGGCAGCAAATTGTATTATTCAGAAGCAATTTCAGGTCAGTCATTTCAAACAGCTCGCTGTGAGAACAGAGGCGGGGAGTGAAAGGCTCTCTGAACAGAAAAGGGATTATTTTTCTCTGAGACTGAACGTCAGGAAATTAAAACCAACCACACAAACACACACTCCCTCAGGTTGATTGTGGCTTTGTGATGAAATACTTTTTTCTTTATTAAAGATTAAAGAGTCAAAGATGAAACTGGCCTTGGTGGTCATAGATTCATTAGGCAAATGATGGCTTGGGGACCCAGATATACTCAACTGTTATAAATATTTAAAAGCAGATATGACAGAATCACTGTTGGGATCCACTGGTGATTAGGGACTGGAATAGCCACTAATGATGCAACACTACTGGCCGTTTTGGTATCTGCACTTACCAAAATACAGATGGAGCTTGTTTTTTGTTTTGTTCTTGCGTCAGCCTTTCAAAGCAACTTGCATTTTACTGCTTTGATGGGGTTTTTTTTCAGGGGGAAGAAAGAGGCATCAATGCTTAAAAAGTGTCAAAGGTTTGATGCCCACTGAGGCTAAAAGGGTACTCACTGTATATAAAAGGCAGAACAGAACAAGCGGGAAGTTCTGCCTTTTTATAATGAAGGCTCCTTCACAAGATTTAAATACTTTTTGAACACTGGTTCAAAAAAAACATTTTAATACCATACAGTTATGGATTAATCACTGATTGGGTTAGCATATTGTATCCATTCTTACCCACACCGCCTGAAAACCAGTGGGCAGCACCTTTAAAGCCCTGCACATGTGCAAAGGTGTCAATTACTCTGATTAGGCCTGTATGTAAGGTGGAAGTTGGGTGGAGCTATACTTGGAATTGTCTGACCCCAAGTACCTGGAATAATGAGGAATAATCAAGCACAATTTGTACATGGCCACACAATGAGAGCACGTTTTATCAGCGGGGTGAAAACACTTTGAAATCATGTATAATTTTTGTTGTGAAAAAAGTCAGCACCCCACTACATGAAGAAATCTCTGACAAGAAATAATGTAGACAACAATCCATTAATGTAAAAGTAATCGATGTTACAAATGAAGCAAGTTTCAAATGTATGCTATTTTCATATAAATAGGAACCAACAGCCGAATAGAAATAGTCATCATTAAAAAAAACACTGTGATGTATACTCTATATTTTATAGTAAAGTAAATTAAAATAAGCTAAAACACGCAAAAACCACTGACATGGTCATTTAAATACAAGAAGGAAAATACAATCTGCCATTTGCAAATACCGAAAAGTGTTCCACAGCGTTTTTTTACAACACCAGTTACACCTTTTCAAATATCAACAAAGATCTCCAAAGTGTTGGCTTTCCAAAACAATTATCTGCACATGAAAGTGCACATTACATTTTTAATCACAACATTTGTGTAAGTGGAACTAGAGGCAGGTGGGTCATAGAAATATAACATTGTTTTACTGCTATGTGTCATGTACCAGTGCCAAACCACTAAGGTTGGCTGAACTTCATTTGAACTTATTTTGCAACAAGGCAGGTGTTTTTAAAAGACACTGCCACCATTGAGCAAAAATGACGACATGCATAAATGAAAGGAAGGGAAATGTTAATCAACTCCGTACCATCAACACATACATGAAAGCCCACAGTTTCTAAACTATAGTTCAGTTTTCCATAAACTCCTGACAAGTTTCATCGAAGAAACAGTTTTTTGTTGCATCTTATTTCTTAGCTGCATGTGTGCTGATTACAAGGTAGCAATACAAATCGTTAACAAGCAGTTGTAACACAATGTGCTCCACTGGAAGCTGATATTCAATGTGTCTTGATCTTTGTACTGCTGTGATGAACCAGGGACTTCTCAGCTATCCACAGTCCCACAGGGTGATAATTATCAGAGAGAAGACCAGATTTTTGTGTGTCCGTGTGTGTGTGTCTGTGTGTGTCTTCTACAAAGGAAACTGATATAATCCATAAACTGGATGTCCTGTGGGTTTTGTGTGAGTATACTGTATATACCATGTGTGCTTCAGAAGAAAAGAAAACAGAAAAAAAACAAAAGATGATCCAAGAGAACAATATAGTGACTATCAAAACAGAGCTAATCTCAAACCACCTGTGAGGTTGGCGGTTCTCATGGGGGAACACACTGTCTCACGAGCAAGAGATTATTGGATTCATATTTACAACAGATATTATCTAGGTTTGAAAAGACAATACACATGGTGTGGAAATATTCTTGTAAGAAGGCTGCAAAATATAGGAGGAAATACGATACGTCTGTAATCAGAGAGTACAGCAATCCAAAAAAAGGGTCATTAAAGGTTAAAAATAGGTGAGATATCTATCAAACAGCCAACCTTATTGGCTTTCTTGACAGACTGAAATTTAATTGATAACATGTGCACAGCTTATCTAAAATGTTCATGTAAAGGTATCCATTAAAGGGATTAAATCAGCTACTGAAACAATAGGAATCAAGTGTGAGAAGAAGCTTCAGAGAGATAGATACAAGAGAGGGATGTGGTTTAACTTCTTCCACCCACCAGTCTTCTGGATCAGACTCACACTCTGCCTCTCTCCTTTTTATATTCCTCTCATTTCTCAGCTCCTGTCATGTTCCCATAGGGGCAATTATGTATTTTTTGTGCCAAATGTGGCTTCATGAAAATGCTCCAAGCACAAGAACAAAGAAACAAATTACTATTGTCATGAGAACTCTGTATATTAATTATATACATTTTACCTGTTCTCATGTACCATATATGACAAATCCAAAAATTTCAAATAATTTGTGATATAATTGGCCATGCGTAATTATTTGCTTTCTTGCACGGACATATACGAGATTGATGCACATATTTATCTGTTATCTGTGAAAAAAGATTTACTTCACTCTAGCGGGCAAGAACAGATTTTGTCTGCTTTTGAAGAGATAGAAAACATTGATCCGACTGCAGCAGCGGCAATACTTTATGTAACCACTAAATTCAACTAATGATGAACCAGCTAATGTGACAATCATTGAATCAACATCCCACATCCTGCTGTTTCTTCATTGCCCTCCATGCTGTTAACTTCCTCCTAAGACGTTCTTATAATCAAGTATGGGGCCTTCTCTCTGTTTAACACAAACTCAGACACAAACACTAAACTTTCACACTGTAGAAAAGTATACTTATACCTGTGGTGCCTACCTCGAAACACTCTGATCAGAGATTATCTGTAAATGTATCTGATGATTTAACAGGTTTATGTTCACTGATCCCTTAAACCCTGCACCTATGCGCGCGCTCGCATCTTCGGTCTCTCTGCCCAGTGTGCCCACCTAAAATTTCTACAGGCCCACCCTAATCTAACTGTCTAGAACCGGGTCTGCCTGTAGTATGTTTTAATGAGTGTATAATGGCGTGAAAATAAAAGCTGTTTTTTATTAACTTAGAATGAGCATTGTATATCTACATAGCACACAGGTGGCCATGTTGCAACACCATGATTCTACAGTAGCACAAAACGGACAAACATAACCGCCTTATGCGTTTTTATATACTGTATATTGGGTGTCTGCCGGAAAAGCAACAGTTTGAAGACGAAGAATAAGTGCAATAGAATGAAAAACTAAATACATCTTAACCACGTCACTTGATATTGTGGAAAGACTTGAGGCAGTGGTTTATGATGCCATCCTAAGTAACTTTATTATTTTCCTTAGGCAACTTTAGCTTCTGTAAATTCTCCAAAAAGGGGTAGAGAAGGAGCGTTGCAATCCCTAACTTTCATCATGACACCAAAATACTGTTATATTACACACTGTAACCTTAGAGTCAATTGAGAAGTTTGATACTATGTTAGGTGTGGAGTTACAATCGGGACGGGACATAATTAGCGTAGCTTGGCATAAAAATTGGTGGCAAAGGGAAATGGCAAGGCTTGTTATCTTTCAAGTAAAGTAAAAAAAGAAAAAAAAACTACTTCCAGTATCTTTAAGGCTCAATAGTTTATCCATTTGCCTGGCACTTCCGTGCAGCTGGTTGCCTGGCAACTCCATTGTGACAACACTATGGGAAGTCACTGCTTCCAGCTGTAATTTGCAAATAATAGTAACCGCATGTAACACCTTCTTTATGTTATGCTCAGCTTATCATCGCTTGGCTTTCTCTCCATACTTGAAAGACAGACATGATAGTGGTATCGATTCCAATGCATTGTATAGGCTACTTCTTGAAACAAAGCTGTTTCTCTTAGTTCGTGAACATCACACAATTTGTTTTTCATGGTACAGGGAGCATATATTAACAATTACAGAACATTGTTGTTGTACCAGGAGTGTTTTCTTTAAAGTAAAATCCACCCTCTTTGTCATCCATACTTTGATAAGTGCAGTATTTCAAACACAAGAGACAGATTTGAAGACAGACGCCAGCTTTAAATTCTTATCTGACTCTAATTAGGTCCATAATGGCTCCGGCACTTGGCAGAAAACAGAGAGAAATGAAAAGCAACCTTCAGAGGAAAGCAGATCAGAGTCCCGGAATACTGGAAGAATTGGTTCCTTGATACAAACGATTAGTGCAAGCAACAGCAAAGACTCGAGGCTCCAAGAAAAGCGTTTAGAGCTGGTGGAGCTTTCTAATGAGATATAATTACACACTCACACACACACACACACATGAACACACACACACACACACACACACACACACACACACAGCAGGAAGTCAGCGCTGACACTTCAACTCTAAAGTATCACCCCACCTTTTCTGGTATCAATTCTAATGAGGAAGGATTTCAAAGGACTCCTATTTGCCTATTGCCCAATAAAAAACACTTCATTAAAGCTAGATCAGACATCAGTGAACCAATTTCTCCGGTACTTGACGTTGCATTGTACTTCAGCCATTTGCATTTAGCATGGATGGAGGGAAGTTCATAGATTCAATGCCTTTAACAGACCTATTTTTTATCCCCTTTGAAGCATCCTTGTTGATAATACTGAGCCTTAAATTCTGAAAACTTGAACATAATAAGGACCCCTGTATTGAAGGAACACTTAAAATAAACATTTCTGATTAGCTTATTCATATTAACAGCGATAATCGAGCAGTAATTAATTCATATTTACAGCGCCCTACGCCCTATATTCTTAAAACTATAAGATATACATACAGCACATATGTTTATCTTCTAGTTTTAAGATGTTTGTTTTTTATCAGAAACTGTATTTTTATCCATAGAAATAATGTGTTGATGTTGTGTTTTATTTATTAGTTTTCATGAATGTTGTGTTTTTTCCCCCCAGGGACACAATACCTAAGCCTGATTTCACTTTCAGAGTCCCATTTACAGTATTCCAACCTGACAGAAACTTGCTTTCCTTTTATCACCTCGATCAAAGAAAAAATTTGTTTTTAATATTGACCGGACTATATTTTTATAGTGCTTTCATTTAAAGCCTCTAACAATTTCTCTATTAATCACTCTTTTATTCAGGCTCACTCTGATGACAGCAAGCTACAATGCAGTGAGGGGGGGTGGGGATTCTAGTGTCTTGTCCAAGGACGCTTCAACATGTGGTGGGGGAGTAGGAACAGGGGATCAAACCACTAACCACCAACCCTGTGATTCGACATGCTCTGCCTACCTCTGTCTTACCTCCCAAGCCACAGCCACTCCTTAACATGTCAAGTAATGTTTATTTTCTGTTGAATTTGCATCTAAAAATGTCCCCCTTTGAAAAATCCCTGCGATGCATGGCCTTTTGATTTTAGAGCTGTGAGGTTTCATGGTCAATTTATAACAGCCTCTGTAGCTGCATTGATTTCCTCCAGGATTTGCATGGATCCTGGCTCTGGCACAATTACTGTATGATGATTTTCCCAACCTATTGACCTACAAAGTCCGACAATTCATTGGCTCAGTTGTTTCTGCAACATGGCAAACAGCTATTCAAGAAAGCAACGCCAATGTTTTGCGTCGCTCAGTAACATTTTGACATATTGTCATCTCCCGTGGTTCATGGTCCTCTGATGGTCCTCTGATGAATTGTGCTTCTCTCTTGGATCAATAACCACAAGCTACATAAATCTACTGACACACACACATGTTCACATCAGCAATATCGCTGTGGAAACTAGTCAGACCAGTGCAAATGCTTGAATTATTTGAAGGGGTTTGCGTCGATCTGAGTACACCAGTGAGTGAGAGGGAGGCAGTGGCTGTGTGTGGTTGCATTGTGGCTCGCTGTGTGGGGGTGTGATACTGCAGGTTGTTGGCAGACTCAATCTACTGCACATAACAACAGTGAAGAGTAAGATGGGGCGATGGGAGGCCATTCTCTCACTTCACCCTACCAAACGCTTGCACAACGACTAAAGCCCAGGATCATACCAAACCCTGAAATTCTCCTCGATTGATGCTTGATCATCTCAAAAACATAAGCACACACACACATTCTCATAAGCTGGATAAAACGTTTGTTATTTGAATTATTCCTCCTGTGAGAATGGCTATGGAGTACAGCTACATGGCAGCAAACTAGTTGTTAGCTGAGGGCAGATGAAAATAACCCTAATAAAACACCTCAGCTGTACTGTGAGAGTGAGACGGATTCAGGGAGAGAGTGAGACAGTCAGTGTGAGTGTGTAGAAAGATAGGGTAAAATAACACATCCCAACTGCCAATCACACACATTACATGAAGAGAGAAAGGTTGGTTTTTTTGGTACATATAGTGCCTATACTAGTGATAAGAACTGCATTTGTCCTTCTTTCATTCTCATTAATAACAACTATAGGAGTAAAGACATACTATTCCTGCTTTACGTATGGCATAATTCAACATCTCCTGGCTATCCTGTAGCTTTCTCTACATTTGCATACATCTTGAATAAATTATTCTTACACACACTGTACATTTAAAGAGACAGACATCTACTGTATACATAGGTGGAAGTCAGTGGAGATACAGTACATGCTTTCTGAGTGATGATGATTGGTCACTGTTTTAAACCTCCCATATGATTAATTGTACATCCACTTACTCTCCCCTTAATACTTGCTCAAACTGGAAAAAGTCAATGTTCTCCTGTTTATCCCTCCCCCCTAAATTTTTTATCGGCATGATGCATGTGCGCGACACAAGCATGCAGTCCCTGAGGCCAGCTTGAACCTGGGATCAAAAACTGAAATCATTCTGTTTTCTCTGTGATTACTTTAATGAAGTAAAGGTAGGCTATGTTTATTTCCTACAATAACAAAGACTGATCATTTGATTGATATGACCCTTGGATTGAGTGGTTGTAAGTGGAACCAGTGCATGTGCGTTTCATTTGTTTCTCAATTAAACACATTTGCAAATGGTAATTCAAATGTTTCCTAGCAACAAGACCAACCTAACTGTTGGAGCAACAAAGCTGAGGAAACTTCCAGGAGCATAGTCACAGACAGATTTTTCCAAAAATTTTCTCTGCGTATCACCGATATAAAAGTGGTGACCTCCAAAACCTCCTCTTTTTTTATAGCACTGCAGGATTCTGCAGTGGGTCTATTATTACAAATCCTAATTGCACAAACAATGCATAACCTAAGCCACTAAAGCTTTACTTGAAATCATAGTTCAGATCAGGAGGTCACCAAATATGCCACGCTGCAGTATGTGTAACTAAACGAAGCACTAGACATCTGGATAATGTTACACCCAGGGCCGGCGGTAGCCAGGGGCCAGGGTGGGCCGTGCCCACCAAATCAAAATTTTTTAATTTTTTAATTTTTTTAGGAGGAAGTCCAGACCCACCATCGGACGGACCTGTTCATTCGTTGTCCAAGAAAATGTCAAATAAAATTCAGACAATTAATTAATACTAAAGAATATACCATTACCACGCATTGCTTCTAATTGTATTATTGGGTGGGCAGGACAGCCTGCCTCCAAGTTATCCACCCGCTTATAGTGGTCACTGGTCAGCAGAGCCGGCCCGAGGCATAAGCGTAATGAGCGGTTGCTTAGGGTCCCGACTGCCAGGGCCCCCCCAAATTTTTTTTTATTTCGTTTTTTTTTTAGTTTGTGTGTTTGATATCAACATCATATTATGTAAATGTAAATTATCATACAATAAAAGGAATACAATGTTTTGGTAGATAGTTAATAGCTTAATAATTGAATCAGTTCATCTGGGAGGTAATCCGAGGTTAATTGATCACGTCACGTTCAAGTCCATGGCATGCACAGTGTGTATTGAGTTTATTTAAAAATATTTGAAAATGGGGCTGCCCTCAGAGTTCTTCCGCTTCGTTCCTCTCACTGCATTTAAATGAATTCATTATATTACAGAAAAATATGTCCCGTAAAAGAAAAAAAGCACTAAGCCCATCCCAGAGGACCCTGCATAATATTTTATTTCAAATGTATATTTCTATGGAAAATCCATGTGTCTTTCTTCAATAGCTTCTAATTCATCCAACCCAGTGTCTCCAAATTATCTGTTCACACTAAATTCCTCAGATTAAGCCTCTTAATTTTCCTCTCAAAGTGCACCAGATTCATGCATTTCACTTTAAAAAGGTAAAAAAAAATCTCCCGGAGGGGCATACCCCCGGACCCAGCAGGGTTGTGACCTCGGCTGGCTACTATTTTCACCCAGCTGGACATCGGAGGCAATAGTGGAAAGACTATATACCTACTTTATTTAGTGTGTATAGTGGACTACCACCATCCAGGTTGCCCAGTCCCAAAGCTTTCTCTTCAATCAGCTCAGACTGCCTACAGTTAATACTGTGATTAAAAAAAAGATACATTATGTTGTTTATAATGTATATTATATGTTATTCATAAACATTTGGGGAAAAAAACATGTAAGAATCAAATCTCCCACACAGCAACACTCAAAGTTTATTTGCATATTGTGTTCTTCACAATTCACAGTAAATGTGCCAAAAAGCAGACGCAGAGATCTTACAAGGGCAAAACAATTCTCTCTGCCCAGTGTGCCCACCTAAAATTTCTACAGGCCCAACCTAATCTAACTGTCTAGAACCGGGCCTGGTTACAGCCATGAAAACACGGCATCCTGGAAATACATATTTCATTCAATGAAATCTATTTCAGTGCAGAATGCAGGAAATACATATTATACATGTATTACACATTAGGCATGTATTAAACAGGTTGAACTTTAAAGTTCTCATGGGGTTAAATATGAAAACCTGTTGCTGCATGGTTTTGGTTGCCTACCAGTCAGATTTAAAATACATGTGACTGAGCTATGAGAATTGTCAACCTTAAATGAATCCACATAAAGTGGTGTTTGGAAAAACTTGATCGTGTTTATGTTGAAAATGTGACAACCCAACATATTACAAATTAAGTCCATACTGTGGCTGCAGCTGGCAGCTTTCATGACCCTAGACAAGAGGGAACAAAGAAAAGGCCTACATTGATGTGCAACAGCTGAAAACACATGTTTTGTTGCAGTTCTAGGTCGTTTTTTTATATATTGGAAAAATACATGCTGTGGGAAATTCTCTCTCTCTCTCAGCTTGCTCCCATTAGCACACTGAATCCTCTGGGAATTTGTCACCTGCCCAGGGAAGATGCACTTGGGGCTCTTGACTTGACACTGCGGGTCTTGTTGAAACCATGAAGAGCCTAGAGCCTGAGAAGTTGCAGCCACTTTAGTCTGATGCTGCATTGGCCACTTTTATACATGGGCGTCTGAGTGTAATGAAACAATTTGATCTTGTAGCCTAGTTTTCATTGATGTGATTTAAGTGAAATAAACGAGCAAAAATCAATTTGAAAATAACAGATCTGAAAAACCGAACGCATTATACACTCCAGAGATGTATCTCTTCAGTGAGCATGTCTGTTGTCATCATTTACCATCAGTTGGTGACTGCACCACTTTTCCCCCATGATGATGTGTGGGCTTTGGGTTGGGCTGAGTTAAGACAAAATGTGGGAATTTTGATTCACATCAGTGTTTAGTGGACTGACATGCTCGTTTTAATCCCTCACCTGTTTCTCCAGCGCTTCCTTCCCTGTGGTGGACATCTTTGGCGCCGGCGTGCGCTCGCAGGTGCATCCTTCCAACAGGTAAATCCCGGCTGGTCGCGCGCTCTGCTCGTTCTCGAAGTAGAACAGTATATTCTGGTAGAGGGAGAAGAACTTGTCGTGCCATCGGCTGTTCTCCGCCGTTTTCTTGCTCATGTACCCGCGCTTGGTCCCCTCTTTACGCGCGACTGCCGACAGAAACAGCGCGTGCCCTTCGTTGTAGCGGACGCTCTTTTGCATTTTGTCGTAGGGCTTGGAAGACAGAAGAAAGTGTGACAACCCCGAGCATTCACCGCAAGCCCATGCCCGCAGTGGGTTGCGTGTAAACTTTCCCACCAAGATAACGCGCAGCTCAGCGGTGCCGTGGCTCACTGAAAAGTTGCCCCTCTGACGGGAGCGCTTCTGCGGAGGAACTCATAGTAAAGATGTCTGAGTTCCACGAGCACTACAATAAATCCATGCTGATGCCCCCCCAAAAAAACACATTTCTATAAGTAAACAATAAGGAGAAAGCGAGAGGCGTGTCGTGCTCAAAGGGGAGAACCCTGAAGTGGACAGAGCAGTGACAGAATCACAGACCCGGTAATCGGCTTTGACAGTGGTTAACTCTCTCTCGCACACACTCACTCACTCCCACTAGGTCCCTCTATCTTTCGCTCTCCGGCGATGCGCACTGATCTTGGAGTTGGCGGAATTAAAGGCGGAGCGTGAGAGGTGTGTAGGTGTGCGTGTGCGCGTGTGTGTGTGTGTGTGTGTGAGAGAGAGAGAGAGAGAGAGAGAGAGAGAGTGTTTGTGAGTGAGAGAGCAAGGCAGATATGTAATGCAGCTCTTCTCACTGGTGAATTCAGTTATTTGTTTCTGCATCATTAATAGCTTTCAGGAATAAATGCATTAATAAATCAATAAAAAAGATTCAGTGTTCTGCTCAACATGAAGGAAGTTTGTAGTTCTTATTTGAAGGGTAATGCCACTGATTTTACACATCAAAGTCGACTTAAATATATTTGGGAGTAGCTTACTACTGCATATGTAAAAGTAATTTGAATTGAAATAAATAAGTAAATAAAAAGTTGTGTAGAGCCTTTTGTGGATCCAGAAGGACCTGCACAAATTATGATACATTTACTAAAGTGATGTTACAGCAGTTGAGTTGCATTATGGGTAATGTATGTGCCAGATATTAACAAGGCTGTATTAAAAAAGACTGTTTCTGTGATTCTGATGCATCAAGTTAGAAATATTGTAGGTCATTGTGTCTCTGATAATGTTATAGTAGAGCAGTGCAAATGCAAATAAATGAGGGTGCTTTTTTAAGGTCAAAGAGCAGCAAGTGTGATTAGTTTGTATTTTTTCTTTAATGAATCACTGAACACACTGATGTCATAACAAACAGTTATAATCTTGATCAGTTGGTATTAATTGATGTAATGTAATTAAGTTACAGTACAAATCATGGGTAAAATCCTTTTCACACACCAACACAAACACATTAGCAGCAACAACCACTCCACCAGCGCCACCAGAGTCCTTTCTGAAACAAGATTGCTTTCTTCTTTTTCTGGGTTCGAGCTTCTCCATATGTGTGTGTGTGTGTGTGTGTGTGTGTGTGTGTGTGTGTGTGTGTGTGTGTGTGTGTGTGTGTGTGTGTGTGTGTGTGTGAGAGTGTGTGTGTGTGTGTGTGTGTGTGTGTGTGTGTGTGTGTGTGTGTGTGTGTGTGTGTGTGTGTGTGTGTGTGTCTGCGTGTGCGTGTGTGTATTTTCTGATCGTGTTGACTACTGTTGCAGCACTGTCAAGATTTTGTTTGCAGCCACTCCACGAGGGACGCTCTGTCCGAGATTCTCCAAAGATCTGAGAGAAGTTTCTTATTCTTCCTAGAGAGATGGAGACAGAGATATGGAAGTGTTGCTTTAACAAAACAAAAAAATATATTAAAATATTGTATGTCCAACACAAAGCACGTGGTGAGCCTATATACATTGTACTCCCACGCACAGCTGTGTGAGAGTACAAATAAATCCATGTTCTCTGACCAGCAGCACAACTCCTCCGTGTACCATTATTGTGTACTCAGCATAGCTTCACTCCAACAAAGGACAAACATTTCATATAGGGAGGATTACATTGATAGAGAAGTATAGACCTCTGTGTGTGTGTGTGTGTGTGTGTGTGTGTGTGTGTGTGTGTGTGTGTGTGTGTGTGTGTGTGTGTGTGCGTGTGTGCTTGTCTGTGCGCTGCCAGATATTTCATATATCAACTCCTAGCAAGCTTCCTATTACAGAGTGTGGTGATGCAGTGTACAAATTATCAAATACAGAAGGCTGTATCCGGAGAAAATGCATTATGCTGACGTTTTGACACCAATCGAAAAATTAAGAATTTGTATTTACGTTTCCTAACCCAATCGTAAGCAGACCATCTTTGAGTGTTCTTCATCTAGTAGAAAAACTTGTCCGCACCAGTTTGTTTTTTAAATCCATGTAGGAAACGTTATCTTCTTTTCCCTATTAGCATGCAATTGTGCAACCCTCTTAGTACTTAGAAAAATTAATTAGTCAAGGGAAAATAAGATTTGGGTCCCCGGGGACAAAATATGCCATGATAAACCTTGATAGAAGCTTTTACAACATCCCAGTTTGGTTTTAATCTACAATTCCAACACATTTATAGCAATTAAAATGTCTATTTTAGTTAATAACTAGATTAGGAACATTTATTTAAAATAAACGTTATAAACAAAAATAAGATTCTACAAATGGGAAATTGCTCCACAAACACAGCTAAACAAAAGCAGTTGTTGGCACGCTACATTTCTGAGCCCTTTTTTCTGCTTGGTGGTGAACTGACCGTCCAGAGGTGGCATTGGCTACATCAATTGGCGACTTCATGAGAAGTCTCTAATAACGTCTTTAGAAAGAAAACTAAATTCGGCTAAATCTGATTTAGCATTTTTCAGAATCAAAGCAGCCACAGGTGTCCCCTAGCCTGGCTCCGCCCGCCTACCTACTTCCGGCCAAATTTAATTTTCCCTACAAATGAAATGAAGTACAATGGTCTGGTTGGACCAGGCTAGGTGTCCCCTCCTCCTTCAAATGTCTTGTTTTCAGCAAGTGACAAAACCTGAGCTGCACACAGTAGTTTGTAACCAATTGGATTTTCCAGGAATATTGGTACAGTTTCCGGTTCAGACCCGTATAGCATAAGAATAAAATCAAACTCATTTGAGTGTTAAACACTCAATTTAGTGACGGTGAAGCGGCTCCGAGTTCTATTTCTTCGTGTAACACGTTTGCTTTTTTAGATTTTGACTGTCAAGATTCATTAGTACTTAAAATACTCTCCAGAAAGCATGGGAAAAGGATATGTGTCATTAATGAGAGGTTTCAATGAGATTCTGAAACAACATTATGTTTTTCATTGCCATAAAGTTGTCAGGGGAATTGTCAGAGAAAACAATAAAAAGAGAAAAATCAGGTTAAAGAAATCAAAGCAGCAGAGGTTGAGATGAACTGACTTTCATCCATTAAAATCCTACATTTCCCTTCATGCTAATTTATTTAGTTTGTGTATTATGCTGAGTTAAGAATGGCTGGTCTGGGGACGCTCCGGTGGCGTAGTGGATAGAGCGCGTACCATATTGGCTCCGGCCTTTGTTGCAGTGGTCGTGGGTTCAAATCTGACCCGTGGACCTTTACTGCAGTTCATCCCCCCTCTCTCTCTCTCACCATTTCAACTCTGTACTGTCTAATGAAGCTTGAAAATGCCCCAGAAAATTATCTTAAAAAAAAAAGAAAGATGGCTGGTCTGACTTGGTGAGTGAAATGGTCACTGTGTATTTATGTGTTTGCTGTAGGCCTACCTCCTGGTGTTGACCATGCTCTCCAGCTCCTGGGCTTTGTGTGCAGCAGTGTGTAGTATAGGATCTGGGATATCAGCCAATCGGGCAACATTTAGGCCATAGCTCCGCCCAGCAGCTCCTTCAGTCAACTGGTAGAGGAAGGTGATGAACTCTGGCTGAACCTCTCCATCTGTAAACACACATGTTAACTGTCAAGTGATTTCGAAACCAACAAAGCAGGATTGTTAACAATATGGCAACGGTCAAACTGGTATGTATCTTTTTACCAAAAAACAATAAAGAGTTAAAGAATTTTCACATTCACACAAAAATGCACAAACGTGTACCGTCAGTCTCAGTAGCGATGTCAGGTTCGTTGAGAAGAAAAGCCATGTGGTAGTTGGACACATGTTCAGGATACACTCGCTCCAGCTCGCACAGAGGGGGGTAATGGGTAACAAAAAGGATAAGGGCTTTCACCTAGGAAAAAGAAGTGGGGGAGAAGTTAAGAATTTCATCAATACAATCACTTTTGATGTATCAGTTCCTCTGGTGTGTAAAAAGCAACTGCAGGTGGTAGTTTAATGTCACTTTTGAGGACCCTCTACCTGCCATGTGTTACTTTAAAAGACAATAGTGTAACCGCCTTCCCACCAACTCAACAGCTTTGCAGCGTGACAGTGAAAAATTGAGAACCGACCACAGTGTGCACAGAAATCTCAACTAAAGGTTAAATGTTATCACATATTAAAACTAGGGCTGTTAAATTAACACATTAATTTTGATTAATTAATCACAGAAAAATTAAAGCGATTAAAAAAATTAACGCAGATTAATCGCACTTCCATAATGCCCTTTGACCCGGTGCAAAAGTGGTGCGCAGCTGCACTCACATGTAGCTTGCAGACACGGCCCACATGTGTAAAAGGGAGAAAAGTAAAGAGGGAAGCAGGGGAAAGGGGCCGAGGGCTCTATGGACAGTTTACAGCTCACAGTGACAAAGTCACCATCATCATCGTTCTGGCCATCTGAACTCTCATCAGTGGTGTCGTTAAGTGGAAAGGAGATGTCAGTCTCTTCTGAGCTACTGTAGACAATCACTTTGTTTTTGGTGACCAGCCTATACAACCAATGCCACTGGCAAAACTCTAAAGCTGGGAACACACCGCACTGGCCCCCTGCGGCGGTTGGCCGCGTGAACGCAGGAGGCTCGCCGCTTGGTCATATTGGGCCATATTAACCGCAGCCGCCGCCGCCACATCGAAGGCGTCGGTTGGCCGCGTGAACGCAAGAGGCCATTTTATAGACAAGACATAGATTTGAATATTTGACCATGTTTTCCCAGTTGAGTAATCTGTGCTTTTGTAATATTGGACAATGATGAAATCTACAAGGTTTCTTGTCCATGATTTTAATTCCTGACGCCGACGCCGAGATCAGACCCGTCACACTTACGGTGCAACAACAACAACAACAACATGGTCCAGCTGTGGGTCCTTCTCATATAATTAGCATATTGTGATAAAGTTGATTATTTTCCATAATGTAATGATAATAATTGAACTTTCATATATTTTAGATTCATTGCACACCAACTGAAATATTTCAGGTCTTTTGTTGTTTTAATACTGATGATTTTGGCATACAGCTCATGAAAACCCCAAATTCCTATCTCAAAAAATTAGCATATCATGAAAAGGTACTCTAAACGAGCTCTTAACCTAATCTTCCGAATCAACTAATTAACTCTAAACACCTGCAAAAGATTCCTGAGGCTTTTAAAAACTCCCAGCCTGGTTCATTACTCAAAACCACAATCATGGGTAAGACTGCCGACCTGACTGCTGTCCAGAAGGCCATCATTGACACCCTCAAGCAAGAGGGTAAGACACAGAAAGAAATTTCTGAGCGAATAGGCTGTTCCCAGAGTGCTGTATCAAGGCACCTCAGTGGGAAGTCTGTGGGAAGGAAAAAGTGTGGCAGAAAACGCTGCACAACCAGAAGAGGTGACCGGACCCTGAGGAGGATTGTGGAGAAGGGCCGATTCCAGACCTTGGGGGACCTGCGGAAGCAGTGGACTGAGTCTGGAGTAGAAACATCCAGAGCCACCGTGCACAGGCGTGTGCAGGAAATGGGCTACAGGTGCCGCATTCCTCAGGTCAAGCCACTTTTGAACCAGAAACAGCGGAAGAAGCGCCTGACCTGGGCTACAGAGAAGCAGCACTGGACTGTTGCTCAGTGGTCCAAAGTACTTTTTTCGGATGAAAGCAAATTTTGCATGTCATTCGGAAATCAAGGTGCCAGAGTCTGGAGGAAGACTGGGGAGAAGGAAATGCCAAAATGCCTGAAGTCCAGTGTCAAGTACCCACAGTCAGTGATGGTCTGGGGTGCCATGTCAGCTGCTGGTGTTGGTCCACTGTGTTTTATCAAAGGCAGGGTCAATGCAGCTAGCTATCAGGAGATTTTGGAGCACTTCATGCTTCCATCTGCTGAAAAGCTTTATGGAGATGAAGATTTCATTTTTCAACAAGACCTGGCACCTGCTCACAGTGCCAAAACCACTGGTAAATGGTTTACTGACCATGGTATTACTGTGCTCAATTGGCCTGCCAACTCTCCTGACCTGAACCCCATAGAGAATCTGTGGGATATTGTGAAGAGGAAGTTGAGAGACACCAGACCCAACACTGTGGATGAGCTTAAGGCCGCTATCGAAGCATCCTGGGCCTCCATAACACCTCAGCAGTGCCACAGGCTGATTGCCTCCATGCCACGCCGCATTGAAGCAGTCATTTCTGCGAAAGGATTCCCGACCAAGTATTGAGTGCATAACTGAACATAATTATTTGAAGGTTGACTTTTTTGTATTAAAAACACTTTTCTTTTATTGGTCAGATGAAATATGCTAATTTTTTGAGATAGGGATTTTTGGTTTTTCTTTACTTTTTTGCCAAAATCATCAATATTAAAACAATAAAAGGCTTGAACTACTTCAGTTGTGTGTAATGAATCTAAAATATATGAAAGTCTAATGTTTATCAGTACATTACAGAAAAGATTGAACTTTATCACAATATGCTAATTATATGAGAAGGACCTGTAGGTACACTGTGTACAGCGGCAGTCATGTCACAAATATCATTAAAACAGCATGAAGACGCACCCCGATCGCAAATACACACACATTACACATTAACAGCAATTCAGCAACATACTAAACACAATAACAACAGCAGTGTGTGCTCAGCTGCAAAAATAAAGGCAGACATCAGCCTACCTGAAAGTGAAAGTGTCCCGGGTCTGGCGGAGGACAACACCGGTGCTTCGCTACTATATTGGAATTCCACACGGACACTGCCGTCAAGTTTGGGTTCATATTATCCTCAGGAACAGCACAGCTGGGTGAGTTTCACTATGCTAACCGGCGCTACCTTGGCTAAAGTACAACCAACAGCTAAACAGATGCAAAGTACACATATTTGCAGAATGTATTGGAAGCCACATGTCCTCAGTCCACACGCCCACCTCGTCTTGCAGACCACCGGGCAATCTCAACGCTGATTGGCTATCGCGGCGCGGCGACGCCAAAAAGATAAATAATTTCATCTTCTGCGTTCGCCGCATATGTTGGCCACGCCGCAAATGGCAGCGCCCGCCGCCGGCCGCCGATTCTTGGGTGGACGCGCGGCCACGCGCTAGTACATTGACTTTGTATGTAATCTCGCCGCGCGGCCAGTGCAGTGTGTTCGCAGCTTAAGCAATTTACTTCGCAGTAGCTACTCAGTGCTTGTGGAACCAACTGCCACCTGACATGTGATTCCCCCTCCATTTCTGCCTTTAAATCAAGGCCAATCAAAACCGATCTGTACACCCTGGCTTTCTGTTACGTTAGACATTCTTGCAGCAGTCTATCGCGTAGTTACAGTCATCCAAAGTGGCTAGCTAACACCATCTAGTGGCTAATGTTCACTGAGAGAAAACACACAGCCGCCATCATCACTTGTCATGGTCTGGGATTCCACTGACCGTTTATTCTGCGCATGCTCACATGACATTAGCAGTGCACGCAGGCACGCACGCTGACGTAATGACGTCCCTGAGTAGGCTATTTAACATGGCTTTGCACCATTCAGTATTATGCTCAACACTTTCCCTCCCCATTAACTTTCTTACCTCTGCACTACTATCTTTGTTTATATGTGGATGTCTGGGCGTTATGTCTTTTATTTTTGTTATTGTTATTTTACCTTAATTTTTTACCTACTGAATGCACTATGTACAGCACTTTGGGCATACTTTAATACATGTGCTTTTATAAATACATTTTACTTACTTACTTATAACTCATCCCAGGCCCTTTGGCACAAATCTCCCCAACACCATCATTTTGGACAATTAGCATGATGCAGCAGTTTAGGGCTGACATTGTGCTAACTGTATAGTCTCAAAGTGTAGCATACTGAAGCTCTAAAATATGTGTCAAATGTTTTCAAACGTGTCTATAATTGTTCAGACACAATAATCAAAAAACCCCGATCATGGAAATTTTACTTTGAAAGGCAAAAACCTGTTTTTTGAGCATAAATGTGCTTCTATCTTATTCCATGTGTCTCCCTTCTTTACAGGATGAGTCAAGTGGAGGACACTTCTTAAATATGTGGTCACATTTCCAATTTCTTCTATTATGGTTTTCTAGAAACAAGGGGTGGCACTACTTCCCAACTGGCACAACTCCCCTCAATCTCCCCTATTAACCTTTTTTTCTTTTTCTTAAGGATTTCCGCAGTCAAGTGCTCTATTTTTCTGCCTTTCACTATTAACACCACACACATCTTTTTAAGCTCTGGAGAGGGATAAAGCAATTGAAGGCACTTAACCTCAAACAGCTATTCTCTAATCTCTGTCTGGGCCCAGGAGCCACCCAAAGGCTACATGATGGAACTCTGGCATTAAAGCGGCTACGAGTAACATTTAAATATCTTTTAAACAGCCTCATGTTTCCTCTGATAATCATAAATTACCTTTAACAGCAAACAAGACCATCAGTGCAAAGAAAGACGTTTTTATATAGTTTTTATTACTGCTTTTGGTCTGGTCGCACTCCCAGTCCGATTTTCGGTTCGCTCGTGCAGGCTCTATGGTCACATATCCGTATTGGTCGCAGATTTCAGTGTGGAGCAGCAACGCGATTTGAGAAACCTATCCCTCCAGGTGAGGGAAGGGGAGCGGGAGCCTTGTTTGAGACAGCTATTTGTCGTCATAATGACTGATAACGGGGCTGAACCATCAAAGAAAAAAAAGAGAACGCAATGAAGAAAAGCTAAAAAGGAGAGTGATATAGGCTACGGGCGGGACGAGGTCGTTGCCAAGCAACGTGTATACAATTTCACGAGAGCGAAACTAGACTGCAGTGTTTATTCCTAAATGAATGAGCGGTTGGTACTAACACAAAGTTTGCTTTGCTTCACCATCATCAGATAACCATTATCTGAAATAGTCATTATTTACATCAACAACACAAACACATTACCTCATCGTGATCCATACTAACTGCCGTCTCTCGTTCATTCGCTTTCTGTGAGGACACGTAATCTTTCAGCTCCGTGAGAGAGAGTAGTTAGGTGACGCTGCTGAATCAACTCATTGCAATCAGGTGTGTGTAGCACTGACTGGCATTAGTTGATGCAGTGTCAAAACCACTCTCACGGAGCCGAAAAGAGTCCTCACACTTTCAACACACGGACATGCACTATATTGTGCCCTTCTCAGTTCCCACTCGCACGCCTGGCACGAGCTAGAAAACAGTTTTGCGACAGCGGGCGTCGTAAAAATACTACCGCTTTTGTCCAAAGGGGACGCCAACGTGCCATGTTACTCGTAGTGGCTTTAAGGTTAAGACATGAAAATCACACACACATACACACACACACACACACACACTCGCTCACTCAGCCTCTCTCTCAAATGCACGCACAAACATTTTACCTCTCAGCGCTGCACTCCCAGGACAGCTGCTGAGAGCTCTTCACTAAAACAAATGCATTTCCTTTTAAATTTTACTTCAACAACCCAATCACATGTAAATGGGAGTAGATGGAGCACTTCAGCACAAAAATTAAATGAACATTTCTCCCACATTCGAGCCTCTTTACAATGTGAGCAACTTTTTAAAACACAACCAATGCTGGGTTATATATCCCCAAAATGTAAGCACTAGATGAACGTTTGGTAGTGATAACAAATTGTGTATTTTCTCTCATTGATGAACCCGGTCTGTGTCTTACATCATCGCAGCAGACAGGCGTCTATGGGACTCAGCTGGCTCCAGGATCGGCCCGATAACCGCTCGGTCTGAGAAAGGTCACACGTCACTAGTAATACCTCCCTCTAAAAGAGACAGGCAGGATGACTCCCACCTGCCTCAGACAAAGACACACAGACCTGCACCCTCCGAAACAAAACAACAGGCTCCAACATACAAATAGACAAGCTACTTCAGTCATTCCTATCCACCTACACTGAAAGATAGAAACAAACGGAGTATAGCAGGGAGGGGCCGCAGCCTTGATAATGGTCTGATTATGGGCTAATGGAAACTCATTTCCAGACCCCCCCGGGGTGCACTGACAACAGGGCTGAAACAATTAGTCAATTAATCGATAACCAGAAAATCAAACAACCAGGCAATTTCGATGATCCAATCATGGTTTAAGTCTTTATCAAGTAAAAATCAGCATGTTATCATATGTTTCTGATTCTCTATCTTCATCAGCATTATTATTGTATGTGTTTCCGGCCTTTTAGCAGTATATCTGGCTCTTTAGCAGCTGGGGGGGGAGTGGAAACTCCATAAATATCCACCCATAATGTAAGCTAAAATCTGCTGTATGTTTATAAACAGATAGGGAGATGTTCGAGGCAGTCCAACATTAAGGAGGCCCGGTCCAGATGGGACAGGCTGTGTGTTATGTTTGACACGCAGTTCAAATAAAACCGTCACATGTTAACAGGTCAATTCTCACTGCATCATGTCACCTTCTTTTTACCTCTGAATATGTGTGCGTTTCATTTTCATCTCCACTCTTCCTAGCTGTTTAATAATGATGTGATGTCAAAGGCACAAGCTTCCACTCTGTAATATCATCCTAGAAGAAAGGCTAGAGGTGTCAACACCACTATAGCTGTCCCTCTGTCTTTTTACTCTTCTCCCTCCAATTAGACGCAAATCCAATTCCAGCTGAAGTCAACACCTTTTGTGTTCGCACCTCTAAACTAACAAGGCACTCACTGAGGTCTGAGTGTGCATGCGTTTTTTTCTGTCACTGACCTCTGACTCAGGCTGCTAGCTAATCTTGTTTTCTCATTGGCCCAAACTATTCAAGCCAGGGTTCAATGACCGATGACATTTCCTTTTGATTGAATGGAAATACTTGGTAAAGCAATGCCTATGGCTTTTCTGTCACACCCAGGGTGCAATAGTAAGAACTGACTGTTCGGGATGCTGACATGGACTTTGGGGAGCTTTCACACCTGCTGTTCAGTTAATTTGGTCTGGACTAAGGGAAAAAAAATATAATATATAATTATATAATACAATTGTTACCTATTTTAGTTCTGGTCTTGATTGTGTTCAAACTGGATTTTTGGAAACAATTTAATGTCAAGTTCTGGTCCACTATTTGTGCTTCTTCTGAACACTAAGGGTTAAAAGAAACAGTGATTGTGCCTCTATAATTATTAAGTTCATATACTGATAGTGTTTAAAAGAAAAAAGAGAAATCAATCCAAATGTTTTCAAAATCATTTAAAGCAGTGGACATCAGGACATAAAGATCTGTCATAAAACAAATGTAACTGATCTGATTCATAGAACTTTTTTGCGACTCCTGCCTCACAACATTCGGCATAAGAGAGTGTGAATTTTCAAGTGAAATTTAAGAGAATTAGCAAGCTGTGCCCTCATTTGTGAGAGGAATAAATTTTAAAGTGGATCACAACTTATCGCAACTAACTTTTATGCACACTTAACAAAATGTGAGTTTTTAGACACAAGTCTGTCATAAAATTGCAGTACAGTAAATTACGGTATCACAAAAATCCATATTAGAATAGTGAAACAAGGGCTGAAAGATGAATTGTTCAGCTGATGGGTGGCCAGCACCCTGTGTGATAGATCGCTAGATCGGTGTAAGAGTGTGTGTGATTGTGAAAAAGCAGCAAAGACCTTGTAAAGCGCTTCGGTTAAAAGCGCTATATAAATGCCATTTACTTTGATATTTCTCACATCATCTGATTTGCATCCGTAGACGATTTTTTTCTGGTGCCCCCTATGTGAAATATATGGACTCCAATAAAGATTTTAACAACATTTCTTAACAGCAACAGCTAGACATTTGGAAAAATGCTTTCACAGGAAGATGAGAAAAAAACAGACTGGAAATTTCTACATACGCTTAACAGGAGTACAGGGCAGGCACAGAACAGTGCAGAGTGCAGGGGAGCACAAGTGGGTCTTACCAGGAGCTTTGTGCATAAGCGTGGGCACATCAGACCATTTACACCCACATAGAGCGATACATCCTAGAGAAAATGTAGCCATTAGTGTGCAGCCAAAAGTGAGCTTTAGTGAGATTAGGTTGTCCTTTGAGTCCAATTGTGCAGCTGGGCCTGATTCTGCCTGCTACTACAGTGTAGTATTACAATGTAAGTGCAAGTCTGAGTCAAGCTACGAGTCCAAAGCATTGTGTCGAGCTTAGTGTAAAAGCCAGAGGCAGGACCAGCTGTTCTTGGAGGTGATACAAGTGAAAGTCCGATAGAACATGTACCCTGATTTCATCATGAAACCAAGCATCATGTCCAAGAAGCAACTTCCATTTTGAATGGTCTTCTATCTCCTCCTCTGATTTCCTGTTTCTTTTTTACTGTTTTCTGCGTCAAGGCCATCTCTTTGATTGAGTGTGTATTTTGAAACCCATCTACAATCTGAACTATCTCTCAGGTGAGTACTGGGCACAGGGAAAAGGTGTGTTACTATAACAACCAAGTCCAAAGGAGGAGCAGCCTGACTTTCGACGCAAGTTGAGTCTATTACAGGAGGAAGAGGAGGAGTGAGCATGAAAGACTCTGCATGTTTGCATGTACTGAGGAGGCCCTCTACTGTAAAGCATAACTTCTTATGTGCTCTTCTGTTTGTCTTCCCTTTAATAGCAAGGCTTTCTACAAATCAATGCTGTCTAACTGGTAGTTAGAACGCTCCCCACTCCTGCCAACAGCAGTGTTGCATTAGCTGCTATTTACACATAATCATTCTACGTTTTCCAGCAAAATTGCATAACCCATAGGTTCTGTCCAAAGATGAATGTGGAAATGGCAAAACATGAAAACTGGAAGGGGCTTTTCAAAGAGAAATGTTTATTCATCTATATTTGAACAGGGGTAACACTAATTCAAAGCTTTTTGACTAAGGTCTTGGAAAACAGAAAATTAACAAACACCAAAATACCAGCTCCCATTGATTGAAAACAGCTTGTGAGCTTTGGATACCCAGACGGCAGCATTAGAGTAAGTAAGCTTTAAAGTTAAAACTCCAGAAACCCATCAGTAGTATCCATCACTGGGCTGAAGTGGGAGTGAAGTGCCCCCTGCGGCTCATCCTTTCACAACAACCAGGTGGCCCAAATTCAGAATCAATGGTTTGTTTAATTCCTTGACAGTCAGATAAACAGCTGGTGCTGTGCTTATCCGAGTTCCTAAAGTACGTGAATAAATACATGCTCCTTTAGGTCAGGGTGGGCCATCTGACTCAATAAATCCTTTCACAGCGTAGGGGGCACTAATACCACTCAAATATCACCACACTGTGTGTGTGCTTGCAGAAATTTGGCAGATATACAATTACAACTTACTAATCATTCTCTTGAGGAATGTAAGTCCAGTTATGTGACAAGTTAAATAAGCCATCAGATCTCCAAAACAAACTCATTGCAAGTAAAGAAACAAACGTCTGTGTTCATTAAGAAATGTGCATCGACACTACTGGACGTGTTTGACGTGTTATCCAACAGCAGAGGTACAACTCCACATCCAAATGGCCTCATTCGAAAGGCTAATTAAAAAACATTAAGCTAGAACGAACGAGAAGTTTCATGTTTTATTAATTTATGTTATAGAGTGGAGAATATTCAAACAGCTGAGAACATGAACAGCTGCATGCTCATTGATGCCACAAGCTCTGAGAGCTCCAACTCGAACTGTAATAATGAGTTCTCTGTGCGTACAGTATTGATCTGATTGTTTCGCACTAATTGGTACATGCACATACTGTAAACTCTCCACAAGGAAACAAATACTGACTTGCTGATGTCTGAAGTGATATCTCCATTCTATAATACAAACAACCCCCTTGCCTCCTCTCTCATTCCCTCATTTTCTCAGAGTACCGCTCATCTGCTGTCAAAATTAAACGCAACATGTTGCAACCCCCAAAGGGCTCCGACTGTGCCAGCCGACATGCTCCCAACAGAACACACACACACAAACACACACACACACACACACACGCACACACACACACCCATAGGAATACCAAACCCAGTCTTCACCTTGGCCTCGATTGCTGGCTAACAAAGGAGCTCTCTGCTTTCTGCACACATCCTTTTAGTGACAGCTGACATGAACAGGCAGGTAAAATGTGATTAAAAAATTGCACTGGGCTATATGGACGGATGTGACTCATTTTAAGTGCAAAGGTGGACACTGGAGAACCTGTCCTCATTAGCATGATATGAGGCCTACTACTGGTAAAACATACATCTCTTGAGCAATTAGTTAATCTCAAGGTCTCTCCCTCTCCCTCTCTCTCTTTCTCATTTCCCTTTGCTGATTACTGTCTAAGACCACAGTAACATTATAGATCAAGCTTATCTACAATTCTGCTCAGTTTTCAAGAGCTGCTCTGCCACTGATTTCTCCCTGGACCCTTGTCTCTATCTGCAAAACAAAACAATCACTTCAATCTGCACAAGGACATACAGTCAAACACTTGCATGTAAATATATAGAGAAATAATATGCGTGTGGTTGACAATAGATTTGATTTCCGCAGCCACACACTAAATGTAACCTGCCTCAAATGTCCCCAAGTGCCTTACCATCCTTTTGCTTTTCTTTCCCTTAATTAAAATCTGTCTTACCCTTGTCATCTTTCACAGAATGTTCATTCATAAAACCAGCACTTACATCTCTGATGAAGTACTCCAGGGTGGCAAAGGCGATGGCAATGCCATCGTGGGTGCTCGTGCCCCGTCCCAGTTCATCGAGGATGACCAAAGAACGCTCTGTTGCATGGGAAATGATCTCTGAGGCTTCAGTCAGCTCCTCCATGAATGTACTGCGGCCCTTGTAGATGTTGTCTGAAGCCCCCATCCTGATAAGCATATTAAGAAAAAAAGAGAGGTCAGAGGTTAAAAGCAACATGATGAGAGAGAGTTATGCAAAGAACCGACTTCACTTTTCTATTTGGAGTTGGTGGTTTTGTCAGATCAGGCCATAGAAAAAATATATATGATAAAGTTATATATAACAATGTATACACTTGCACATATACGCTTGTAGGAGGTTTTATTTTGAAAGACCAGAAATGGTGAAACTATAGTGAATGTTGCTGGTATGATGTCAATATGACAGTGTCAACAGATAGTTGTCTGTTTGTGTCTGATTTCAGGGTTAAATATAAACTCCTTCAATTCATTATCACCTTTGTAGTTGAAGCCACTGACGTAACACCTGTTGTTTTTCCATAAACTAAAAAAAAAAAAATCCACTGCTGGACAGATAAAGAATCTTCATTTTGAGGACCTGTTCCTCAGTTTCTTCCCGAGGGACATTCATACATAAAAAGAAGGTGTGAGAAGGAAAAGGGACGGGTGGGAGGAAAGTGAGACAGAGTAACTAACGCCCTGAGGTTGTTTGTCTAAGCCAATGTCATTCTGTACCTGCAGAGTGTGGGTGATGATGCGTTGGGGTCGCTTTAACCCCTCATCAAACGTCATACAGGACTGAACTCCAGTCCAACATTTGGCGAACGTTAAAGAGGTTCATGATTTTATTGCACTGATATTTTATGATTAAAAACACTCTAAAGAAGTGATATCTTCAGGGCACTCCCGTGGCGTAGTGGGTAGAGCGTGTACCATACAGGCTCAGTCCTTGTCACAGTGGACCCGGGCCGTTTACTGCATGTCATCCCTCTCTCTCTCTCTCTCTCTCTCTCTCTCTCTCTCCGTTTCCAATCTACGCTCTACTTCAACTGTCAAATAAAGTTTACAGTATATATATTTTAAAAAAGCAATATCTTCAGTGCCTTTGTTTAGCTGTCTCCTCGACTTACTAAATCACCACATTCCTCTGGAATTTTCTTCATCGTCCGTGACATGGTTGACACTTAAGGCCAGGACACACCGGTCCGACTACCGAACGTCGCCCGAAAATGGAGTCTGCCGATTCAGGCCCGTCACGGCCAAAAAAGTGCCAAAAACACCGAGCCGACTACTGACTTTTCGTACGCTCTGTGCTTGCGCGGGACGTAATGTCTCCATAACAGCAGGCGGCGCTAATCTGTATTGTGGCCCAAAAAAATACGGAAGCCGGAAATTATGGGACAGCCGGTTGGAGTAATTTTTGTCAGCAACCGCAAACAGCGACGGTCTATCCTCTACCATGCTGATAAGTTGTTCCTCGATTTTTTCGGTCCTCATGATCCCAAGTATTAAATATCAAGCCAACGAAATGATGCCAAACAATGTGTTGAGAGTGTTAAGACATTGCCTGCGCGTCACTGATGTTTGTGCTACCCGCCTCACTTCCGGGCTTCACTGATTCGCTAGCCCTCCACCAATCAAATTGCTCCGACTGAAAGACTGCCCGACGCCGATTGAACATGTTGAATTGGCTGAAAAGAAGCCCGACGACATCTATGATGGCCGACGTCACCGAACACACCAAACAGATTCGTGTCCCCGCCCCCTCCAGACTCTCCGACCATGTACGAAGGCCGATTATCGGGCCGGTGTGTCCTGGCCTTTAGATTAATCTTCCAATCCCACTGTTTTCCTCGCCACACAGGAGGATGTGTGTGACGGATGGGGATATGAAGTTAAAATATGAATTGTTTAACAAGGCTGGCTCTCTTGTTCCGTCACGGTTTGGTACAGTATGGCTCCCCATATTGTAGAAACACTCTGACAATAAGGCTTTGTATGAGAAGATCTTTTTATCTCCCGCTGATGATTAATCTCATTAGGATGAGAACAGCAGTGAGCTCTGCATGTAGCTTTCAGTCCTGACTTTGTACTTGAATGGAACACAGGCTCTCGCTTGTTCTGCCACTGTTGCACTATGTGATTAGACCTAATGGCTTGCAGATGTGTTTAATTGTCTTTTCTGTGGGTTCAGGCATGTTCTTATGTGTTAACCCAGTGGGAGCCGGAGAAGTGACGGTACACTGTGTGTGTGTGTGTGTGTGTGTGTGTGTGTGTGTGTGTGTGTGTGTGTGTGTGTGTGTGTGTGTGTGTGTGTGTGTGTGTGTGTGTGTGTGTGTGTGTGTGTGTGTGTTCGACTTCATATCGAGGTTATATTGGCTTGTGTATGTCAAACAAAGTCATGGTAATATTTGGTAAAAAATAATTAATGTAAATGTGTTAAGTTACAGCTTGTTTAGAGTCAAGACTATGTAGTGGCAGCTTTGGGTCAGTGGAACTGTGCAAGGTCGGGTTAAAGATGAGTGCACTTCAGTCAGTGAAGGTCTATGTTTATGAAGTAGCACAGAGTCATGCATGTGTTTGCACGTATTGTTTAGTCATGTTTCAGTATTTTCTCTTTCTCTATATCTACAAAAAAACATTGAGGCTTTCACATACAGACAGAGTATCCACTGTCCTTTCCTCACCTCCTCTGTTACCTTCCAGACGTTTCTAATTGGATTGCTCGGACTACCTCCACCATTGACAGTAAGATCCCAAGGATGATTTAAGAAACGCAGCAATGGGAATAGCTTCCTCATTCAGTGAGTGTGAGAGCGAGTGAGCCAAAGATTCTGCATCTTTATTAGCGAGAGGGGGACAGACATGCAGTGAGAGCTTGTGAGTTTTAGGAGTGCAAAAAGCAGACTTTGTAGGTGCTGGGTAATGAGATGGTGTTTAGGTGTCTGTTTAATGGGATATTCTGTCAGAAATGATGCAGATGATTGATTATCAGTGTGGTTAAAGTGAATAAGCTGGAAATTGGTTAAAAGCAGCGTGTCGCCTCGCAAAGTCTTGGTTTTATTTTCCTACCTGTTCCACTTCCACAGCATTATATAGGCCAAGCTAAAGCTAAGTTTCCTGATGTGATTATGCGCTACTATGCAGCTCCTGTGTGTTTTCCTGACGGTATTCAGACCTGAAGGTTATAGAGCAAATTCTTTCATCCCTTCATGGTTGTTATGGAAACAGCAGAAAAGAAGCAGAATGTAAAACTGTGTTTTGAAAAGGATCTTTAATCGACCACAGACTACTAACAGTCATAATACCTTGTTTTACTAAGGGCTGTCTCAAGCTCCTCTCCCCCATTTAAAAAAATGCAGTGAGAATTTTGGGCCTCAGAGATGTGGCTAAACTGTGATGTGTTTTGTTGCTTTGTGTAACATCCTCACTAAGGTGTTGAGCATGAGGAAAAAGGTTGTATCCTTAATCGACTTATCTGTTCCTCAGTGTTTTTATAAGGCTGAAGTGCCGTCTTACAGGCTGCATACAGGGTTGGAACTGGAGGTTGGAATCGGACTTTGTGCTTCAGGAAATAAATTATTCTGAATGGTTGTACAAATCTGAGGATAGATCGGAATTATTGAAAACATTATTGACAATTGCCTTTGATGATCTAGCACACACATATTTTATTTGAATCTCCATCCATCAAAGTAGCTGCTAGTCCTCGAGTAACCGCATAAAATAATAAACACATATACTGCATTTAAAATCACAAGGATAACCATGGAGTTATGTTAGAAAAAACAAACAAACAACAAAAACAAACTTTCACTTAAAAAATATATTTTCCACACTGTCAAAAGCAACAGTTTCTGGTGATGTCCCCTGGGGCTCATGTTATTTTCAAAATATCCAATTTGTGGATATTCCATGTCAAACAGCGACAGCTTCTTTGTAGCCTCTTATCTTTGCAACAGTTAACAGCCATGCTGGGAGAAATTCACTGTTGGCAGATATTTCAATATTTCAGTAGCCTCAATCAGGCAGGATGAAATGCAACAAGTTGAGAAGGGGGGATACAGAGCACAACTGTATCAATGTGTAGACTCTTTTATTTTGAGCTTTTTAGGACATCAGTTGCCATCGAAAAGCCAAGACTAAACGATCTCATTTGGGTTTGCCGTTTGTGGCAGTGTTTGCATTCTGAACAAAAAAAAAATGATAATGATGATTATGCAATAAGAAATGTGGGTGAAAGCAGCATTGGGATAAATGAGAGTGGACAGATTTGATAAAGTGTGAAAGACAAGAAAATAACTGGAACGTCTCTCGGCCACCAGTGTTGGAAAGAACACTTGAAATGTGTCTAAACATGTTTTGTGAGCTGATGATGAATGGACTTTATTTTTAGAATCGTTTTGGGAAGGACAGACTCAATGAGAGCAGCAGGACACCCAGCTGGTGGAGTGTTGCTGTGTTTTTGCTTTGCATTGCTTTCATCAGTGGACAGACAGAGTGTGTGACCAGCGCTCGTCCGTCTCATCTGATTCTGTCCGCGTTCTTTCTGGCACACAGTATAGATCTGACCCACACACACACACACACACACACACACACACACACACACACACACACACACACACACACACACACACACACACACACACACACACACACACACACACACACACACACACACACACACACACACACACACACACACACACACACACACACACACACACACACACACACACACACACACACACACACACACACACACACACACACACACACACACACACTATAAACTGGCTAGGTGAATGCAGCAGCATGACTGCCACACCCTTTTCTTTTATGGCGTGTGGTGTATCCATAGTAACTCATGAGCGTGGAGGCTCTCAGTGGCAGTTCATTGATAGGTACTATATTGAGGCTCAATCAGGACAGGAAAAGACAGATTTAGAGGTGAGAAGAATCACTGACTGGCAGGGAGATGTTGCATCTGTGATACAGCTGGAATTGAGTTAGCCTCTATCAGATGACTCACTGATCTGTCTGTCAGACAGGATCGGTGCATCGGAGGAGCTGGCTTTGAGAAAATGTTGTCATTGTATCTCTGTAGTCGGTAAATATCCATTGACGTGGACTCAACAAGCTACTGTTGTAGTCTCGTTCCATTGTTGTAGCCCTTTAGATTTTTTTACACTGGCCTTAAATTTAGCTTCTTTGGGTGACAGACTAACGGCATCAACCATGATTTAACCTTAAAATGTGTTGGACTATACATTCATTACATGCATTCTAGGCTGCCAAGTAAATTTAATTGAATGTGTTGCTTCTCATGTCTGGCCTCATGCAGGAATTTTTTTTTATTGCTTATCAGTAGAAAGAGAGAACCGCCTTAGTTTGCATTGTTGTGTCAATTTTACACAAAACAATGGACTGTGCTTATCAATCATCGGTAGGTGCCTTTGTCATGTTAGATTGCTTTTCTGTTTTGCCAACCCACCTGATATCAAGTTTTATCTGCGTACACTACCATGAAGCATCAAGTCACTTCTGGACGTGCTTGTGGTCATACCTGGTGTAAATGCCGTCCAGCATTCCCAGACGGGCCTCAGAGGCCGGGACGTAGGAGCCCATCTGAGCCATGACACAGATCAGGGCCACCTGTCGGATGTAGGAGCTCTTACCCCCCATATTAGGACCTGTGATGATCAGAGTTCTCCTGCCATTGCCCTGAGGGGGAGGGGAGAGGAGAAGAACAGTGACACAGGCAGTAGGCAGGCGGCGATAGAATAAGTTATTTTCAGGCTGTCCCGCACAGCTGAGGGGGTGGGTGGATTGAAAGCTTGGCTTCTCTCGCAATTGGCTTGTGCTTCTGTTGGAACATTATCCTACACCCACTTCAGCACTGTGCAGGGAAGTGTGTGTGGTGTCACGCAAGACTGTGTGAGTGTGCATCATGTGAGTATTTATGGATGTGTGCTGTTGCAATTTTGTTTCAGAACTGTCTCAATGAATTAGTGAGCAAGCAAACGTCTGTGTGGTCCGGCCCAACTCTGTTTACAGCACTGTGTGTGTGTGTGTGTGTGTGTGTGTGTGTGTGTGTGTGTGTGTGTGTGTGTGTGTGTGTGTGTGTGTGTGTGTGTGTGTGTGTGTGTGTGTGTATGAGCGTACCTGTAGTTCGGTGAGGTTGGGCACATACTGGTTGTGTTCTCCCATCAGTATGTCAATGGCAGGATGGCGTCCGTCCCTGATCATAATCTGACACTGTCTTTCACACACCTCTGGCCTGAACGCAGAGAACAGTCTCAGAAAACAGACTCACACAGACACCAACGATATAACATATACACATTGACACACATGTATCGCAACATACGCCAATACAATTGATCTCAGGTAAACCAATATTGGCCAACTATATTGACCAAATAATCTATTGGCAAGGCTCTAGTAAATTTGCATGCACAAACGAACATATTCAAGCACTTTCGGGCGCGCACACACGCACAGACACACACAAACTGGAGAGGCCTGCTTTGTTTAAAGGTGAGTGAGTGAGTGAGTGAGTGAGTGAGTGAGTGAGTGAGTGAGTGAGTGAGTGAGTGAGTGAGTGAGTGAGTGAGTGAGTGAGTGAGTGAGTGAGTGAGTGAGTGAGTGAGTGGGAGAGATGTTGGCGTTCTGGTGGAGCATGCTGCTAAGCACTCCCACACACAGCCTGTCTGAGACTATAGGACATGACATAGGACCACCCCACCACCACAAAACACACTCATGAATAGAAATACAAATTTGCATACATACACACATGCCAATATTTACGGTTATCAAGAGAGGACATCACCTGCAATAGTCCCCTTGTTTAGCCACCTCAGCCAATGAAAAGAGACAGTCCGTGGTTGCTAGGTGACTAATAGCCCTTTTCATGGTGTGATAGTGCTCCCCAAACTGGCTGTAGAGAGAGGGAGAGAGGAAAGAGATTTTCAAGTGTAAATTAAGGTAAGTGCATACTGAGTCCTGATCAGATGGCTCTGACTTTGTACTTTACTAGAACAGACCAATTCTGGCTTGCTGAGAGAGTTACGCAGGCATCACTCTGAACCACAGACTGACATGTTTTTTTGAGCAGTTTCTTTTCGAAGTTTATGACCAGCTCTCTCTGTGTGTGTGTGTGTGTGTGTGTGTGTGTGTGTGTGTGTGTGTGTGTGTGTGTGTGTGTGTGTGTGTGTGTGTGTGTGTGTGTGTGTGTGTGTGTGTGTGTGTGTGTGTGTGTGTGTGTGTGTGTGTGTGTGTGTGTGTGTGTGTGTGTGTGTGTGTGTGCGTGCGTGTTTGTGTGTGTGCATGTGCATGTGCGTGTGTCATACTCAAGGAAATTGGTCCATTCCCTCTGGCAGTCAAGCATCAGCTGTTCTCGGAGCTGCAGCAGCTTCTTGTGACGATCCACCAGGAAAGGAGAGTGATACCTGCCGACTGCCTTTGTACTGCAGAGGAGAGGGTAGAAAGAATTGATCGGCAGTCCAGATTGCAGTTTCAAGTATATACTAAATACACAGTAGTTTAGTTCTATACTTAAGATGACAAACCTTTTTAGCTTATTGCACCTAAAACTATTATTTCATTATGTATTACCAATCATCACTAGTTGCTTATATCTATAGGTTATGAACAGGTCAAGAGTGTTTTTATACCCATATATTCATTTATTAGAGGCCTGAAAATAACCCAGTTTCTAACCTGATAAAAAGCAAACATTTGCAGAATATCTGAACTTTGCAAAACCCTACAATCCCGTATATTGCATGAAACACTTTGGGGAATCACGACCCTTGGGATGGGAACTACTACCCTCAAATATAGTGAAGGTTTAGAATTTGGAAACACAATCTAAGGAAGTGTCCTGATACAAGATATAGTGTGACAGGGAGCAGAAGCATTACAAATTGTTCTGGAAAGGTGTTTCCTCTGCTAAGTCAACAATTTTTGACACCTCAAAGTGCACAGTGTAGACAGACTGGAAGAGGTGAGGCTGCCAGGAACAGACCACACCTCCTCCCGCTGTAGGATGGCAGATCCACCAAGCCAAGTTCAATGCTGCATCAACTCAAAACTTAATTTATTTGCAATGAATATCTGATATCTGCACAACCTGACCACCTCTTGCCACCCTTTCTGGGCCTAGAAAGTGAATTGCATTTAATTTTGTAGGTACTTGGGGGCAGCTGAACATGCTTAAACACAACCTTGATATACAGTCCCCTCCAATAGTATTGGAACGGTGAGGCCAATTCCTTTATTTTTGCTGTAGACTGGAAACATTTGGGTTTGACACCAAATGATAAATACGGGCTCTTTAATCTTCATTGATGATGTAACACAAATGATGATGGCAACAGCAAAATGAACTCTAAGTCTACAGAAACATTTTGTCTGCCAATTTAAGGAAATATGCAACCAAACTGATTGGAAGATCCTCCATCATGCAGCAAGATAATGACCCAAAACACAACAAAGGAGTTAATCAGGGGCAAGAAGTGGAAGGTTATAGACTGGCAAAGTCAATCTCCAGACTTAAACCCTATAGAGCATGCATTTTACCTGCCAAAGAGGAGACTTAAGAGAGTAACCCCCTAACACAAACAGCAACTGAATGAGGCTGCGTTGAAAGCCTGGAAAAGCATCACAAAAGAAGAATGCAAAAGTTTGGTGATGTCAATGGGTCACAGGCTTGATGCGGTTATTGCAAGCAAAGGATTTGCGACAAAATATTACGTTTTATTCACTTTAATTTATTTAAAGTCTATCTGTTCCAATACAGATAGACTTTTCGCCTAAAATGTGGTGTTCCTTTACAAAAAATGCTATCTTCTAAGTTGTGTATCGGATCCAGATGTTAATACCTGGAAATGAAAGCTGAAATGTTGATCTATTGTCTCATATTCATCTTTTGGTGTCAAACCCAAATGATTCCAGTCTACAGCAAAAATAAAGGAATTGGCCTCACCGTTCCAATACTATTGGAGGGGACTGTATCATCACCTCATACTGTGTTGTTGAGAACATATTAGCAAAGAGTTTTCTTATTCACTCAACCATGGAGCAATATTAGACATAATTTGGAGTCATTTTCTGGCCCACCCGACAAATGTATAATCATCACTTTCCCCTGTAGCTCTGTTTTGCTCGCTAGCAATTCCTGAGGGAAATGTGTGGCTCCCTCTGAGGTCTGTGGACGCGCCGGCGCATGCGCGCATATCTTTGTTAATATCTCCCTGAAGATATGGCTGAAAAATAAAATGAAAACATCATCTCAAACTAGAGGTCCTCCTGTTTCCGGGGAATGTTCTCGTGATACTGTCAGTCCCTTACAGGATTAGAAAACACCGTGAGAAGCAAGACCCAGAAGCTCCCCAGCTACCACTTAGCTTGTAAATAGTGCATAGAGTATATACATAGTGTGAAAGTAGTTTGTTATTATTGTTTTCATATTTACTTAAAGAGGACCTATGATACTTTTTGACTTTTATGACCTATAAACGTTGTTATAATGATTTATAGTCATGTTTAACCACACTAGCTTATCAAATAATGACGTACATGCATTTTGACGTATTCCCTGCTGACCGTCTGGGCTGGCTGTGCAGAGCACTAAACACTAGGGCAGCCGGTCGAGAAATCATGTGACAAATCATTGGACATTATTTTCGTCACACGGATATTCTTTTCATCACACAAGCGGATGTTTCCATGTATGGTAATGCTGCTCAGGCAAGCTCTGGCCATGCCCCCACCTTCCTTCTCTGAAATCTCCCGCTCGCGCTACTGAAATTGTTCCGGAAGGAAGGTAACCAATCACAACGGAGTGGGGTTTGCAGGAGGGGGGGGGGGGGGAGGGGCGGAGAAGCACAGAGCCAAGTGTGGAGCAGACTGCTGTGCTCGCTAGGGTGAGAGGAAGAGTGTCCCGAAAATCTATATGGTTTTTTGTGATGTGATTCGTGTCAGGTTGCTCTATAGCAGTTTTTAACAAGAAATTAAGACCAGAAAAGTAGTATAATAGGAGATCTTTAATGGTTTGTTTGAAACTTTTATTAGTATACATCCCATGAATCATTATATATGTGGTTCAAAGTCTTCATTCAGTCTAATTTCCTAATGTTTTTTGAAAGTAGAGACAACATTTCTACCAAAAAGCGTCTGGACCTAATTTTATATTAGTCATGTTTTGTGCACTCCCCTACTGTGTTTTGTTAAAGCTAATGCTTAGGAGAAGCAATTTCAAGAGCCAAAACAACTCAACAGGATGACTAAAGGTTCTTCTTTCACACAAATGTCCCGGTTTTTCAAAAATCGCAATTCATTTTTCACCATTTAAGCCAATTATTTATATACAGTCATATGAAAAAGTTTGGGAACCCCTCTCAGCCGGCATTATAATTTACTCTGCTTTCACAAAAAAAATATAAAAGTGGTATGTCTTTAATTTACCAGGAACAGTTAAGTACTGGGATGTTTTCCAAACAAAGATTTTTTGAAAAGCAGTATTTGGTTGTATGAAATAAAATAAAATGTGAAAAACTGGCTGTGCAAAAATATGGGTACCCTTGTGGTTTTGTTGATTTTAATGCCTGTAACAGCATGTAAAACTGATGATTTTAAACACAAAGTTGGTTGGATTATGTTGTTAAGCCTTGAACCTCATATAATTGTCTGTTTAATCATGAGAAAATGTATTTTAGGTGCCTAAATGCAAGTTGCACTTCTCTTTGACTCTCTGCTGAAGTGAGACAGAATGGGATCATCAAAACAGCTCCCAAAAGATCTGAAAAACAAAGATTGTTCATTGTCATGGTTTAGGGGAAGGCTACAAGAAGCTTTCCCAAAGGTTTCAATTGTCAATTTCGACTGTAGGGAACGTTGTCAGGAAATGGAAGGACACAGGCATAGTGGCAGTTAAACCCAGGCATGGCAGACCAAGAAAAAAACAGGAGCGGCATAGGTGGAGGATTGTGAGAATGGTTGCACACAACCCACAGATCACCTCCAAAGGCCTGCAAGAACATCTGGCTGCAGATGGTGCATCTGTACATCGTTCAACAATTCAGCGCAATTTGCACCAAAACATCTGCTTTTTATAAAGACCAAATAACTTAATTTTTGTCTCATCAGTCCAAAGCATTTTCTTCCAATATGAAGCTGGCTTGTCTAAATGAGCTTTTGCATACTCCATGCAACTGGAGGTGATCTTTGGGTTGTGTGCAACCATTCTCACAATCCGCCGCATATGGCGCTCTTGTACTTTTCTTGGTCTGCTAGACCTGGGTTTAACTGCAACTGTGCCTGGGTCCTTCCATTCCCTGACAACGTTCCTTACAGTAGAAATTGACAATTGAAACCTTTGGGAAAGCTTCTTGTAGCCTTCCCCTAAACCATGACAATGAATAATCTTTGTTTTAAGATCTTTTGGGAGCTGTTTTGATGATCCCATTCTGTCTCACTTCAGCAGAGAGTCAAAGAGAAGTGCAACTTGCATTTAGGCACCTAAAATACATTTTCTCATGATTAAACAGGCAATTCTATGAGGTTCAAGGCTTAACAACATAATCCAACCAACTTTGTGTTTAAAATCATCAGTTTTACATGCTGTTACAGGCATTAAAATCAACAAAACCACAAGGGTTCCCATATTTTTGCACAGCCAGTTTTTCACATTTTATTTTATTTCATACAACCAAATACTGCTTTTCAAAAAATCTTTGTTTGGAAAACATCCCAGTACTTAGCTGTTCCTGGTAAATTAAAGACATACCACTTTTGTATTTTTTTTGTGAAAGCAGAGTCAATTATAATGCCGGCTGAGAGGGGTTCCCAAACTTTTTCATATGACTGTACACAATGGTCTCTAGGACATAAGTAGACCTCAGAAAACAAAGCCTAATGTGTTCTGAACATTTCCATATAAAACACTTTGGTATAATTTATTTGAAATAGGTATTTATAGAAGTATTGTTGTGGAATGTTACGTTACAGTCTAGACTTGTGCAGGGCTGTACGCTTATTTTTTTAGGTGGTAGCACTGGTGCTAGCAAGCAAAAAAATTCAGTAGCACAAAAATAAATTTGGTAGCACACAAAGTATGATCGAAAACTTGCATAACCTTAACCCTTGCATTTGGCTCTAATTACCTTTGAGCATGTCATCTTGGTCTCATTTGAGATTCTCAATTAATATTATATCCTAGTGTGTGCAGTAATAATTATGGAAAAATGAATAGGGGTGCACTGATTGCAATTTAGAAAAAAGAATCTAACCTGCCAATTGCAATTTTTTGCTGATTCAGAATTATTATTATTATAATGTCCTTCTGTTAATTAAAACCAAACTTTAAAACATTAAACATAGCCTATTAAATACATAAGTATACATATTGGTACAATTTAGGATAAATTAAATAGGTTGTTGTGAATGTGTTGGGAGTAGCTTTTCAGTGGCCTATTTAAAACTTTGTTTAAATAGACTAGGGCCTAGTCTATTTAAACAAACTACTAGGCTACTGTTAACTGCTTGCTGCAGCTGAATGAGTTGCCTTTCAAGCTAGAAAAAAATCGCTAACTTCCTGTTCTTACCGGCTTCAAAATAAAAGTCAACTCACGTTCGGCTAGTAACAGGCTTTTAATGTGAAGGCGCACAGGAAATATTCTGTTTGTACACGCGCTAACTTAACTGCGGTAATGTGCCGTCTCGTTCCTGTAATTGTCGTAGGTGAAGTTTTTATACCTAGAATCGCTGAACGAGCACAGATCCCGAGGACACATATCTTTCACCAGCCAAAGTGGAGGGTGGACTCAATAACTTACTTGCCTAAGACTCATTTACCCGCAGTGTTAATGTAGAGCCCTCTAAGCAGTGTTGTGCAGAGCTCCTCTGTGTTTCAAAGACAGCCTCTCCTCATTAGCAAGCTGTCGCACAGGTGCGAATGGATTTGTATTCATCATCGCACATGATCAATTTCAGTAGCAAATGCGATCAAAACTGTCGCACTGTACAGCCCTGGACTTGTGCCATCTTGACTTCTAAATATTCGTAAGCTAATCAACAAAAATCCTGACCTTACCTTGATGGTGAAGGTTATGTGTTGAGATACTCAAACTGCGTAATAAGAAATATATGTAAGGAATGTATTTTTTGACCCAGATGGCGCCGGAGAACTATGTCTGTAAGATAGCGAACACTATATCTGGCTGAGGAGATTGATTCTTCCTCATTCAGTTTTCTGCGCCGGGGGGCACTAGGGTCAGGGACACAGCGCAGGATCCACAAAGATTATTCACAACCCCATAGTGTGTGACAACTGACCCTTTGATGGGGTTGGTTGTCACAATGTGTAAGGGTGTCTTTGATGATTAATTTCTTCTTTATTACAATAAGATAGAAAAAGTGAGGGGTACACATTTCAAGCCAACACCTTAAGCTTCAATTTAATGTAGGAATGACTATTGAAAGATGTTTAGGTGATGAGCAATTCTCACTAGAGTAAAAAGTGTGCCTACTTACCCCGTTCTCCCCTATTCATCAAAATCTCAGACAAAACTTATTTAAAAAAAAAGATATATATTCAAAACTCAAGATAGCTTGTTAGTCGAAGGTGACATTTGAAAACACAGAGCATAATTTTGACAACACAATCAATGCCACTATCATGTCATTTTAGAAAAACTGATAAAAGTGTAGATAACTGTGTGTGTGCGTGAGTGTGTGCGTGTGTGGCAGCTCACTTGCTGATTTTGACCCAGTCAGGTGGAACAGTGGACGACAGCGAGTTCTTCACCTCGATCAGAAACTGGGGGCAGAGGAGGAAGACTTTGATATAATAAGACGGACGAAAGAAAATGTCACTCCTGATTAAAACTGACACACACACACACATTCAAACCCACTCTCTCACACACACACACACACACACACACACACACACACACACACACACACACACACACACACACACACACACACACACACACACACACACACACACACACACACACACACACACAGAGACATCAGATCTTCCCTGTGACTCAGCCTTCCACCCAAATCAGGCCATCGATCTCCTCCCACATTTCTTTCCCTCCGCCCGGAACATTTCGTCTGTACCTCTTGTCCAGAGACGGTAGTGTAGTCTAGTGCTGGGGCCTTCAGCGTTATGCGGATTGCCTTGCGGTGGTCTTGAATCTCATCCAGTACCGCCTGGATCTGCTCCCTCCTTTCCTGCAGTGCCGGGAAACCGGACAGATCTGAGAACAGCTCTGTTTTGTTTCCCGACCTCCGCGGAAAAAACAAAAACAGTCAACATATGATGGCAGCTCCTAACATACAGTCCCCTCCAAAAGTGTAGGAACAGGCCAATTCCTTTATTTTTGTTGTAGACTGGAAACATTTGGGTTTGACACCAAAATATGAATATGAGACAATAGATCAACATTTCAGCTTTCATTTCCAGGTATTTACATCTGGATCTGATGAACAACTGTGAAGAAAGCATTATTTGTAAAGGAACACCACATTTACAAAATCAATTTAAGTGAATAAGACTTAATATTTTTTTGCAAATCCTTCGCTTGCAATAACGAAGCTTTCACCGCAGCCTCATTCAGTTGCTGTTCGTTTCAGGGGGTTACTCTCTTCAGTCTCCTCTTTAGCAGGTAAATTGCATGCTCTATAGGGTTTAAGTCTGGTGATTGACTTAGCCAGTCTAAAACCTTCCATTTCTTGCCCCTGATAAACTCCTTTGTTGTTTTTGCAGTTTTTTTGGATCTTTATCTTGCTGCAAGATGAAGGAACTTCCAATCCGTTTGGTTGCATCTTTCTTTAAATTGGCAGACAAAATGTTTCTGTAGACTTCTGAGTTAATTTTGCTGTTGCCATCATGTGTTACTGTGTTGTTGTCAAGATGAACCTTTACCAAAATGATGGAACGGCTAAAGTTTGGAGAAAGAAAGGATCTGCTTATGATCCCAAACATACAAGCTCATCTGTGAAACACGGTGGAGGCAATGTCAAGGCTTGGGCTTGCATGGCTTCTTCTCGGATGGGCTCATTAATCTTCATTGATGATGTAACACATGATGGCAACAGCAAAATGAACTCAGAAGTTTACAGAAACATTTTGTCTGACAATTTAAAGAAAGATGCAACCAAACTGATTGGAAGATCCTTTATCATGCAGCAAGATAATGACCCAAAACACACTGCAAAAAAACAAAAAAAGGAGTTAATTAGGGGCAAGAAATGGAAGGTTTCAGACTGGCCAAGTCTATCTCCAGAGTTAAACCCTATAGAGAATGCATTTTACCTGCTAAAGAGGAGACTGAAGAGAGTAAACAAACAACAACTGAAAGAGGCTGCAGTGAAAGCCTGGAAAAGCATCACAAAAGAAGAATGCAAAGGTTTTGTGATGTCAATGGGTCACAGGTTTGATGCAGTTATTGCAAGCGAAGGATTTGCAACAAAATATTAAGTCTTATTTACTTAAACTTATTTTAAGTCTATCTGTTCCAATACTTTTGCTCACCTATAAATGTGGTGTTCCTTTACAAATAAGGCTATCTTCTCAGTTGTGTATCAGATCCAGATGTAAATACCTGGAAATGAAAGCTGAAATGTTTATCTATTGTCTCATATTCATATTTTGGTGTCAAACCCAAAGGTTTCCAGTCTACAGCAAAAATAAAGGAATTGGCCTAACTGTTCCGATACTTTTGGAGGGGACTGTATTGCAGTACACATCCAAGCACGCTGTCCAGGAGTAATAACTATGTAACTACAAGGACCTGTGGAACTCTATCCATACTATTAAGAGTGACAGCAAGCATGATCAAGTACCGGTAATCTTTTTAAGGCACTTATTGAGCAAAAATTAAAAAGCTTTTTTTCCGGTTTTGTTTAACAGCACATAAAAAGAAAAGGGGTTTTAGACTGTTGTGTCTCATGATTTTAGACTAAATAATTCATCAGAGGGCTTAAAAAAAATCAATAGACGTATTTACAATGAAAGTAATACTTATTTGCCAGCCCTGCACTTCATATCCACGGGACTACAGTGAGTGTACTATAGTACAACATAGTAATATTGACTTGAATGACCATAATCTTTTGTAATGAAATTAAATCTAATGACCACTCAGGGAAAAATCTCCAGTCCACCTATATTCCGAGTAGCACCCCAGTCCCCCATAAAGCTTTGTTCAACAGAAGGCAGAAGTTTTTAAGGAACTTTTTAAGTGCTATCAAGTGCAAAATACGATACCCCCTTTTTCATGCTTGTGGATACTTACTTGGCTGCCTTTTCATTGAGCACCTTGAGGAAGCTGTGGGCTGGAGCCAGCAGGTCAGGAGCGTCCGACAAGAGGCCTCGGAGCAGCGCAGAGCTAATCTGTGACTGAATAGCTGGGAGCAGGGCCTGCAGTTCCAGCCCCACGCGAGAAAGACTGCTGGTAATGAGGTAAAACTCTTGGGTGGAGGACTGGAACACACACAAAGATATGAGAGGCATTGACATCTTCTATCTCAAGAGTGTGAGTGTGAGTGTGAGTGTGAGTGTGTGTGTGTGTGTGTGTGTGTGTGTGTGTGTGTGTGTGTGTGTGTGTGTGTGTGTGTGTGTGTGTGTGTGTGATTCTGTAAACAAGAGAAAAAATAACCTTCAAATGAGCCTGTGGCTCATTTATGATCAAATCCTGCCATTAATCCTTGGTTTTGAATGTCAGCACTCATTGTAATTGCTAAAACACTGACACTAAAAACTCAAACACAGTATAATAAACATAGCCTACAGTATTCTATAATCTAATGCATGGTATCGACTGACGTTTCCTTATGATCAATGTTGCAGTTTTAAAAACCAGTGATCCTTTAAAATGAAATCAACGTATTGATATATCAATGCTCTGCACAGAAATACCTCTAAAGAGAAGTGATATTGTAGATGATATCGACTTCATATTGCCATTAGTGATGTCACAGTATAGTACCAAGTCATGAAAGGTTAATGAGAGTCACACTGACGACGGTTGGTGGTATCAATCACGCGCTGCAGTTTTAACGGTCCCCCATGTTAGCAGCCCCTGTGATGCTCTTTTATGAACCCTTACACACAGTGCCTGGAGACCATAAGCATGCCCTCCCACCCATTATGTCAATGGAGCCATAGAGACACAGGCCATTACACACAGGCCCATTTATCTACAGACAGGCAAAATGACAATTAGGGTCCCGGTGTGTGTGCGTGCGTGCGTGCGTGCGTGCGTGCGTGCGTGCGTGCGTGCGTGCGTGTGCGTGTGCATGTGTGTGTGTGTCTATGTGTTTACTGGAATTTGATCATTTGCTGTTCACAGTATATAAAAGAGACAGGAAGTTGAGCATGAAACAAGACATCAAGCTCAGACCAGACCGCCTCTCACATCTCTGTTCAACACACAACCATGTACACACTCATACCGACCCACACACACGCACCCACGTGGGATGAAAACATTCTGACATTTCAAAGAATGGGTCCGATCGGAAATGAAATTGTGTCAGACAATCAGGTAAGAGCCAGTGGGGTGTCTGCTCCCTGTTGTTAATCAAGAAACACGCTGTAAAAAAGAAAAGAGAGTGAGAGAAAGGGCAGGAAACAGAGGCAGAGAACATAGTCTTGGTTTTCATTCTTATGCAAAACAGCAAGGAGAAAGGAGGTCTGCCCTATACCACCTGTGCCAGATCTTTGTAGTTTTGACCATTTTGTGAGCAGTTTTTAAGTGTGTCACTGCGCCCTCAGATCCATTCTTAAGATGGCAAGTAAAATGTTATCATAACCGACAGGAATGATGACTAAATCTACACAAATAAGACCAAGGTCGTGGAGAACAGAATTATACTCTGGGCCAAGAGGTGTCTGCCAGTGTGTCTGCATGTTCTACCTTTTTGTGGTATATGCTGCAGATACCTCTCTCCAGGTCAGGCAAATGAGACAGCAGCGATCTGATGGAATTTAAAGTGAGAGAGTTCGACTCCAGGATCTCCTGCACAGCATCCTGCCTCTCTGAGATAGAACTGTGGGTTCAGGAAAAGAAGAAAGAAAGGAGAAAGGGAGACAGAGAGAGAGAGAGAGAGAAATTCAGCAAATAGATAGGAAAAAAAGGAGGCCAACAAGACAGAGAAATCAAAGTGTTCCATTCCAGTCACAACCAAAATACAGTACATGTGTCACATAGCAGGCTGAAGTGATTACAAAGAGCACAAATGTTCTGGGGGGAAAAAAAAGGCTGGGTTATATATTAAATTGGACATTAAGCCCGCACTCAATCATGAATGTATATTGTGTGTGTGTGTGTGTGTGTGTGTGTGTGTGTGTGTGTGTGTGTGTGTGTGTGTGTGTGTGTGTGTGTGTGTGTGTGTGTGTGTGTGTGTGTGTGTGTGTGTGTGTGTGTGTGTGTGTGTGTGTGTGTGTGTGTGTGTGTGTGTGTGTGTGTGTGTGTGTGTGCGTGTGCGTGTGTGTGTACCAAGTGCACATGCGTGTGTCGTGCTTCTGTCCTGTGCGTCTCAGAAATAATGTGCTTGGGTGTAATCTGGGTTTTATTCATGTCGAAATTCTGAGCTATCGGTGTAATCTGAGAGCATTGCCCACTCCACAGCTATAATCCTTGCCCTATGGGAGGTGGAGGGCCACTCACACACACGCACACACAAAGAACTCACACAATCAATATACGGATAGTGAAATTACACTGCAGAGAAAAGAACTGGAACGGTACTGCAATTTCATAACTGAGCGGTTGTTTGTAGCAAAAGAGCAGTGAGTCACTTTCGGCGTTTTTATTTAAAGAGGTCGCCACAAAAACACTTCTTTAATGAGTTTTCACCCTGCAGTGTTTCTGAAAAGAGGAACAACCGCTCTGCTGGCAAAAAAGTGCTCACATTATGTTCTCTTTTCTATATCTTTAACGATTGTGAGTTATGTGACACTGGAGAATTTCATTCAAAGTATATTAAATACTACCTCCTGATATTTGTTATCATAATGTCTTGTCTGATTTGATCATAAATAAATACCAAATAATTAACATTGCAGTCATTGTACATTTTTGTTGTCTGTCCCTCCTGCACAATCAAGAGAAAGCAACACCGCGTGGTCATGTTAGTGAGGCCTATTTTGCCCAAAGTAAGGCCCAAATGAAGCACACATTAAGCTCACATTGCTTCAAACTGCAGCAAGGCAGTTTGAGAAATAATAAAAATCTAAAGTCTTACGTTCAAATAAAGTGTTAATTACGACTTTCTGAAAATTCCTCATGTCAGACAAAATCTTTTGTTCAAAGTTATTCACACATTTAAATATCATAATGTTATATTATATACAGTAAAACTGTGCATATGTCAATGCACAGTTTTTTTTTATTCAAAAAAAGTGAATGGTTGGATGATGTGCACACTTGCAAATCATCAACACTGGAATCTCTTCCATTTCTAACAGTTGTCCCACAGACGGGAATGCAGCAAAAGCACTGCCTGAGAAGTTTAATCAGAACAAGAAAGTACCCTTGTGATGGTTAAAGTGATCCACCAAGCCTCACAGAGCAGATATAAACATAAAGGAGTCAGTGATTCTGGAAAACAATTGTTGACAAAATCACTTGTTAAAATTTGTGAAAATCTCCTAACGATCCGTTACCTGTCCGTACTGTGTGTGCACTGAAATAAAAATCAGGTGATAATACACAGCCTAGGCTCTGTAAAGTGGTAAGTAAATATAGGGTATGAAAACAAATGGGGCCCATCATAGCTATTAGCTAGCAACATGCCCGTTTACAGAGACAGTCGTATCTTGTACTCACTGTGGGTCTGTGAGGGGCTGGCTCACCCACTTCCTCATCAGTCTCCTCCCAAACGGAGTGCGTGTGTGGTCCAACACCCACAACAGACTGCCCTTCACACCACCATCTGTCTGTCATCCAAAGGACACAGAACACAGCTTATGGGTACGTCATCTGAATGTGACAAAACTCAGAAGGAAGAAACAAAACATTCTGATGTCTCAAATATAAGAGGTGAGCCGATGATGGAGGTCACGAGCAGCCAGCCGAGATGGCTTGAACTGAGCTTGAACTCCAAGTGTGACGTGTGCAATATACCCAACACGGCACCAGAGTCGTGCTAACCCTTAGAGCCGACACCCACACACATCTGACTATTTTTGGGTGATCGGAGAAATTATAAATTTAACTCTCTTTTTATTTTTATTTTATTTATTTTTTATTGTGGTTTTACATAATTTTACACATACGGACAAAAACAGAATAAGTAGACACATACAATACTTAGACCGCTCCCCCCCCCCCCTCACATAAACAGACAAGACAGACAAAATAACAATAATAATAAATAAATACTACCTGGATGTTCAACTAAATAGCTAATTTTACATTTCTACAGTCCGTTGTACAACTATGACTGTAAACAGATTTTTACAAGTTGCACAGAAATAATCGAGACTGTCTTGACATATTTGGAGTAGGGCTGTGATATGGCGAAATATATCGTTTGACGAAACAAAAATCGTTTCATTTTCTGCAATATCGTTTATTTCGTTATGTTGCCAATCCCACTCTTTAGGACACAAACTACCGAAGATTTCCTACAGCGTAACTTCACATTAAAAGCCTGGTGAAATGTGAGGAATTAAAGTCAACTTTGACTTTTATTTTGAAGCAGAAACACTAAGTTCTTCCTAGTTCCTGGCCCTGCTGCGCTTCCATCACACTATTTCTGCCCGACCGCACAGGCTTTTCTAGCTTGAGTGATAATCAAAGTTAATTTCGGACACTGAAACCCATCGGTAACAGACCTGTCGGTGTTTGCACCATGGGGAGTGGATCATATATCCCCGCTGACAGAGCAGTCGAGCCGGCGTTACTCGGGCAGCGCTTGACAGGCTCGCGGGGGTTAGCAGCCAAGCTAGCGGGGCAGTTTGGCTGCTGTCCCCACGGGCTGTCGCTCATTTCCCGGCTCGCAATGTTCCCAGAATGCGCGGCTCGGCTGCTCTCTCAGCGGTGAGAAGCTCCTGCGCTCCCCGGGGCGGTCACCCTCTCCGCGGGGTGAATTTACAAGCCGCCTCAGCTGAAGAGCTTAGCTAGCGAGGAATCCACCAATTCAGTCAATTCTGTGCCCTGAAACCCCACACGGCCCAAAACTACTCAAATGTCACATTTGCATTTTCTATTTTGTTGAATGCTTGAAAATTGGTGTTTGAATTAAAGCAGAAAATAATCAAATATGGGTAAATACTTTATTTTTTGAGAATTTAATTATTTATATTACATTTTTATATCTATTAATTGAATTTACAGAAAATATGCTATATTGTCAAATGTATCGTTATCGGGATATGAAATTCCTATATCGGGATATGAGATTTTGGTCATATCGCCCAGCCCTAATTTTGCTAGCTGGGCTGCTGTCGACACAGTTATGTGCTGCTGATATACGATATGTCTAGCTGGTAAAACATTTGACAAATTTAGCAGCTAAAGAGCCATAGATTGATCTGGTAGAGACCAAAAAAGTAAATATAAAGAGTCTACCGCATACCTACAAGCTCACAGTGACAATGCTCCCTTTTCCAGTCCTTCTTACCTGATTGCTGAGGATTTCCAGGTTCCTGAGGGTGGCGGCGCTGAGGATCATACCCTCTGACGCACAGGACAGACGCCGGAACGAACTGCAGGAAGCACAAAATCATATTAAAACACACAGTTGCATGATCAAATGATCCATGTGTCTATTAGGAAGAAGTTTGACATTTCCAGATTATAATGGAAGCACACAGAAGCAGTGAAACCTTTAATTAAATAATTTAAAAAGTTGGAATTGGAGAAAGTTTCCGTTAAAAACGACTGAAAAGATGAATCCGTTATTAAAATAGTAGAGCAATTATTTTTCTTGGAATACATTTCTCGATTAATTGGCACATCGTTTTACCCAGGATTTCAATGGCCAGTGGGGGTTTGCATGGATAATAACACTTGGAGTCTGTGTGTGTGACATTGGTTTGCATGGACCTTTCATTTCGAAGAACTTTTTCCAAGTGGAATTCTTGGAGGTAGTGGATGAGCGGCCCCAGACAGCAGATCACTGGGCTCTCCAAAGACGCCACACTTGACAGAGAGCGATAGCCTGGAGGTTATGGATGCACAAACACACCACATTTTCACAGATATTAGCCACAGACCAACTCCTCAGACAAATCCAGTGCTTTATACAGTAGCTGAATGTCTGTCTCGGTCCCAATGACTGAAGGGAATAAGGATTAAAGATTTAGAAGAATGGGGGCATACAGTGGCACAAAACAAACCCACCTTTCTCCTGGGAGTGGCAGTAAAACTCTGTGACTGTGTTCATAGCAGACGGGAACTCAAACTGAGTGCTGTCCCTCTTCTCAACCCTCACTTTGTCATCGGATTGAGCACTGGAAGAGAAACACACGACAGTATTTGATTCAATGGAGCTGAGGTCAGTGGGGCTTGTGACTGTACAGACCGAAGGAAACGCAACATCCGTATGTGAGAAAGAAGAGACACACAGCTGCACTGCGATTTCTAGGGTCCTTTTGTTCAACAAGACTATGTGTACCCACACACACACAAACAAACACACACTGTTTCCCTACATCTGCCTGTTGCACCTTTCACTCTCTCAGCATCGCTTCTTTCAAGGACTCCGCTTGGCTTTGTCCGCTCTGTTGTTGCCATGGGCAACCATGGTAAACACGTGGCTCTGGAAGCAGTGGCAGAGCGTTTTCTTTCTTCTGTATCCTAATGCTTACACACACAGACACACACACACAAATGGCCTTAAATCATTTAACCATTCAATTCAACCGTATTATAAGGTTTATTACAAGAACAGCGGCAATTGCTGCTATTAGCCCCTTTTACACAGAGATTGCGGCATATTGACGGAACAACATCACTCCAATATGCCGGCTTTGCTTGCTTCTGTGTTATTTACACAGAACCAAGCAACGCCGGCCTGCTGGCGCATCAGTAGTCCCTTTTACACAGCGCTCCGGAATGAAAGAGGTGCTTGTAAACAGCGTCAGGTGTGACGTAAACATTTAGCGCCGCGCCGGTCAGCTGCTTTACAACAACAACAATGGCCGGTGAATTGAGAGCAGAAGTGCTGGAGCTTGCAGTAAGAGGGCCGTATTTTACTGTCCCCACGATGTGCCAGTTGATCTCGCTACGCGCTGAGTCCAACATCACTGGGACAGTTAACCAAACTGACTAAATCAATCCGACCGCTTCACCTCTGTGTGTGTGTGTGTGTGTGTGTGTGTGTGTGTGTGTGACAGGTTGGTTGTGAGCGAGTCTCTTTGTGAGGGCAGCGATCTGCCAATCAGACATACACATACACACAGTGTGTGAAGTCACGTTACTGTAGACAGAAATAAAGTGTGGATATACGCTCAGACTTAGGATAATAATAGCGGCGGCGGAATGTGTTAGCAAAACAGTAGCTCTGTGGCTAACAGCTGAGCCGGAGCCTTCAGTCAGCTGAAGCAGACAGTCTAGCGGGGCGAGCAGACTATTCCCCCGTTACTAGGTCGACCTTCAAGCTGAACAAGAGCCCTCCGCTGCGCGTCGGGCTCCTGCTTCAGCTTGTTGGTCTTTATTTCTAGCAAGTGACCCGTTCGCTATACTTTATCCCTTACTTAGCCTAGCCTAGCTTTCCATTGTACAACTTCTCCTGGGCAGAAATATACTCATACACTCTGCAAAATGAAGCGCGGGGGTTTGGATTGAGCAACGGACCTTATGATCAGCTAGATTATACACCGTTCCTTTTATTTTGTGATTTTTACGGGACATCAGGCCGCCGTGGTTAATGTTAAACACACGTCCTTCAACTGCTAACATGGTCGCATGTTTAGAACGTAGACTATGGAACATCAAACGCCCCCCTGTTCCGCAACAACAAGCTGGAGCATTTAAACAGAGAGGCGGAACTGATCGTGTCGGGAATCTTACTACCCCCCGAGGTAGTAAAATTCCCGGAACGATCACTCGCACCTTTCTTCCCTCGTTCCGCAACTGTCGCATTTACACAGCAGGGCGGAGGGCCGAAAGGCCGGCATATTCCCGGCTTTCACTGGCTGTGTAAAAGGGGCTATTGATTGGTGCAGCGAAGCATTTCTGCAAAACCCTGACAGGATCCAGCCTTGTGAATCTGGGTTCAAGAAGTCTCTGTCCGTTTTGACTTTCACAGGAAAACTGCAACCCTGAACATTGGTTTATGCAAATAATTCACAAAAAAATTAAAGGGTTAATTCACCTAAGCCACAGAACAAAATACTTATGGTAGCTTTGGTTTTGGTTGATATCCAGCCAAATTGAAAGGAAGTGTTGTTGTTTTTTCCGTGCTCACAGTGTTTGAATTTTTGTTTAAACAGGAATCCTCAGCCATGCTAGTTGAAATGTGGGGCATAATTATGCACAGCAGTGTGTTGCGCTAAATGTTACTGTCAGCATGCTAACATGCAACCAATGACAAATCTAGGCAAATAAAACCAAAACCACCTTCACCAAGTAAGGCAAATGAGAAAATATGTTCCCTTTGTTTTTGAGGTTAGTCCCTCACTGCAATTGTGAAGGAGTAGGTACACCACCTTATTGGCAAAGTAGAGCTCTTTCAAATGCGCAGAGCACTGTGATCATAATAATTAATCAAAAGCAGAGATGTTAAAGTTAGGTTCAAATGTTAATGTGCACAACAGATTAAGGTGCTAGATTAGGAGCTATGGCTGCAGGGTGAATACAATGGTATTTTGAGAGTGGCCCTTTAAATCCCCCCACACACACACACACACAATATGCATTGTTACCATGTACCCAGGTAATATTGACTTCCAAGACTTACAGTCCTGGGGCCTCATTTATCAACCGTACTTAGTTACGCACACATCTGTGCGTAAGGAGGGCGTAAGAACATTGCCACGCAAAGTATGGAATTTACTAAAATGTACTTAGACTTCTGAATGTGTGTAAATGTAATCACAGCTCTGACCATGCTTACGAACAGAATCTAGTGGTAGAATAGCGATATTACAAGCACAAAGCAAAGCATTTTAAGGCCAGGACACACCAGTCCGACTACCCGAAAATGGAGACTGCCGATTCAGGGAGCTCCAGTCTTCCCATCGCGGCCGAAAAAGTGCAAAGAACACACTAAACCGACTGATGCCTTTCCGTACACTCTGCGCTTGCGCGGGACGTAATGTCTCCATAACAGCAGGCGGCGCTAATCTGTATTGTGGCCCGAAAAAATACGGAAGCCGGAAATTATGGGACGGCTCTCTTGACCATAAACATAGATAGAAATACGTATTTATATTTATGGACCATAAAGAGCACAATTTTTAGCAAAGAGTGTCGAGCATGGTGTCGAGCAGTCAACAAGGGTTGATGCATGTGAGTACTCGCTGAACGAAACAAACAAACACATTAAAACGATGGCTAACTGTTGTTAGCTGTTTGTGCTACCCGCCTCACTTCCGGGCTTCACTGATTCGCTAGCCCTCCACAAATCAAATTGCTCAAACTGAAAGACTGTTCGCCGCCGAACAAGAAGAAGCCCGACGACATCAACTACGACCGATTTCACGGCACACACCAAACAGATTCGTGTCTCCGTCCCCTCGAAACTCTACGACGGCGATTATCGGGCCGCGTGTCCTGGCCTTAAAGGCCAGGACACACCAGCCCGATAATCGCCGTCGTCAAAAAAAATGGAGTCGGCCGTTTTAGGAAGCTCCAGCTTCCCGTCGCTGCTAAAGAACACACCGAGACGACTGTTTATTTTCCGTACGCTCGCGGGACGTAATGTCTCCACAACAGCAGGCGGCGCTAATCTGTATTGTGGCCCGAAAAAATACGAAAGCCGGAAATGATTGGACATCTCTCTAGAGCATAAACATAGATAGAAATACGTATTTATATTTATGGACCATAAGAGCACAATTTTTAGCAGAGAGTGTCGAGCATGGTGTCGAGCAGTCAACAAGGGTTGATGCATGTGAGTACTCTCAAAACGAAACGAACAAACACATTAAAACGATGGCTAGCTGTTGTTAGCTGTTTGTGCTACCCGCCTCACTTCCGGGCTTCACTGATTCGCTAGCCCTCCACCAATCAAATTGCTCCAAATGAAAGACGGTCGGCCGCCGATTGAACATGTTCAATCGGCGGCCGACAGGCTCAAAACAAGCCCGACGACCTCTACGTCGGCCGACGTCACGGCACACACCAAACAGATTCGTCTTTTTTTTTGATGACGGCGATTATCGGGCTGGTGTGTCCTGGCCTTAAGAGTTTCAACGTCTGCATTAACACTAGAACCTCTTTATATCTATAATCGCCACGCGCGTCAAATCCACCCGTGCATTTCTAGTGTAATATAAAGTCATGCATTTGTTTGTTTAATCATCATCTGTGTTTTGGACCTCTTGTTTTATAATCTAAGTTTCTTTAAGAACACTGATCACGTTTCGTGGCGACTCAGTAATGAAACTGAAAGTAGATCTACTTTCAGTTTCATTATTATATCGATATATTTATCACCAATATATCAATGAAAACAGACGGTAAAATCCTAAATGCAATAAATAATTATATGGCACACTTATTTTTAGGTAATTGATTATTCATTAAATGTGTCACACGTTTACATGTTTTGAAGCGGAGGATCCCTCCATTGCTCTCTGTGCGTCTCATCTGACAGCACTCAGTTGTGAGCTGGACGAGCCGCAGTGACACGCCAGACGCCAATCACTCATTTCACTTAGTAACTCTAATGTTGTTAGAAACTTATCTTCAGCTCTTATTTATTGAAAGAGTTTATGAATGACTGCACGTAAAGTTGTCAGATCGCGGACCCCAGTTGCCTTACAACTTGCTCGAAAATATCACATTTTCCTATGCAGCAAGCTTTCTTTTGTTTTAATGCCTCAAAGTGAGCCAACAAAATATGTTTTGCTTTGGTTCAACCTCGTTTACAAGGGTTTCCATTTATGTGTTTGAGAAGTTTCTTTTCGTTGCCCTCTTTGCCATTGTAGCGGAGAGGGATAAAACACATTCACATGGTTGATAAAGGGATGTGTTGTGACCATATATGGTTAATTGGAGGCATTTCTGAATGCAAATGGACTGAGCGTGAACGAGTATGGTACTTAAGAACATGTGGGATTTATCGAGATTGATGTCTTACTGGTGTGCGTACGATAGGCCAGCGCACGTTTGATAAATACCGAGGTTGCGTTCCGAATCGCATACTCTTTCTTTTTTCTATTCTACATACTACATCCGACGATAAAAAGAATCTAGTTAGGATGCAGTAGGCATACTATTGGGACATACTTTTCTCTCTTATTTCATCATAACATTGCGCCTTGATCTTTCCTCTTGCTTTTATATCCGTCGCATCCCCGTTTGTTTTCATATGGAGGCTTCGTCGATGTTACGTCACTTCACGTGCGCATTGGATTGTGGGTCAGAATCGCCCAAATAGGATGCACTTTTCAACACTAACAATCTTGGCCGCATGAAGTAGGACATCCGGGTACTTCTAACCATCCTAAATCTGGCCACAAGAATCGGGACATCCTAAATCTTTTTTCTACATACTATATAGTAGAAAGTATGCGATTCGGAACGCAACCCGATTTTTTTTGTACACATACTAAATTGCATTCGTAAGAGTGAATTTAGAACCTTTTATATGCACTGTTGATAAATGAGGCCCCTGGACCTTAAATTCTTTGGAAAAGGGAAAATATTTGTGTTGACTGCATCGACCAGTGAGATTTGCAGTTGCTCTAATCCCCTTTCACGTCCCCGATCCTGACTCATGACTCCAGGCTGGAGATGAGTAAAGCAACTAATACCGCACCTAGCTACTAGCAGCCTCCCAGGGACTCATTACCTGCTGCTCCATGGAACACATAAATCTAGTTGCCAGGGGGCCCTTCTCCTCAGCCCACCCAGGAGACATGGAGGCAGCAGCCACAAAAACCCTGCTTTAAAATGTTCACCCGAGTGGGACTTTTAGCTTGAGTGTTTTTTAAATGGGTTGTAGCGAATTAACTGTAATGTTAAGTGTCAATGCTGGCCTGGTATTCATTAAAAAATTCCATTTTAGAATAATGTATTCACTTTAAATGCCATTCTTCTCAATCCGATTAATCGTGACTGAAGGAGAAAAATACAATTTGCCTAGAACAATTAATTGGGAGTTCGCAAATATCGGTGACCTGCAATGCGCCTGGCATAACTGAGTGTTATCCGCAAATATGAATTTGATCCATTTTCTGTCTGAGCTGAACAGACACAGCTGCCCTGTATTTATATGATACAGGCGGCAAATTGAGAAGGACCTTTTCTCTGATGAGCACACTGTTCAAACTCAATAATTGGACTGGCCTTTTACAGGCCCATCCCTGCTATGATCACTCAATGCGCGCAGATTAAAGAAAAGGGGAAAGTGTAAGGACAAGGAAAGAAAAGGAATGAAGACAAGTGAACCACATTTTCAAGGATCAAACTGAAACTGAGATGGGATGGAAAATTTTTTATTTTTTTTTGAAAATGAGACAAAAGAGGCAGAGTATTGCAGACATGTCTCCCGTTTATCCAAGCTTCCCCTTCTAATCAAATCCACTCCACTCCCTCCCACTGCCTCGTTTCATTTTCAGAGCATAATGCAATCACACGCAGCCTCCAAAGGAACCCGTCCCCACTGCTGGGAGCACGCTGGGCGCAGACTGTCGGCAAAGACGAGCCGAATGGCAGCACGATGGGAGGCAACAGGTTTCTGGAAAGCATCAGTTGTACGTCACTGTCGCTGGCCGCATCGCACTGTTGTCATTTGAACAACAAAGGGACTGTTTAACTCTTTTTCATCTTGTGAATATGCAGCAGCCTTTGTCAATTTAACGGAGGTCTGCTTTTGCATCAGAGGCTCGGTTGAAGCTTGTTAATCTGAGATTGAAGTTGACGAATCGCCGGTGTACCTTGTGTGCTAAGGCTGGAGCCGATAATGATTTTACTGCTGCTAAAATTCTGTAATCGTTTGAATTAATGGTTTTACCTTGACGGTGAATACTCAGTGCTCAGAGGACAGGCTCACATTGTTTCAAGTATGTCTTAAAGCAACAGTATGGTGCAAAAATGAACATTAAAGTAGGTTTTCACTTGCTGTCATAATTCATTTGGTTCTTACTGGTAAATGAATGAACCCCCTCTAATATGCTTTCAATATTAGTGATAGGGGACAAAATCCTTTGTCATTATCCTGTGGGAAAATGTATCGCAAATTGTATCTGAGGGTAATACTAAGCCTCAGAGGTCTCAGTTAGACAAATCAAGGCATTACCTTTGTGTTTCCCTATTGAGTTGCAGTGGAAGAATAGGAATATAAAGTGGGGACATTTTGTATTAAGATGGGTGTAACCTGGGAAGACATACACTTGAGACTGAGAGCAAGAGACTGTGGTATTTAACCCCATCAATTACTTTAAAAATATATATATTTTGAGTTTAATCAGGAGGAAATATTACAGCAAGCAAAACCTGTTGCACTGTTAATAGGGGCTATTGTTGAATATTGTTTTAAGACTGACTTGAATTCCCTTTATTTTAACACCTCAAATAGTTAAACTTCAGAGTAATATTTAAAGTGTTAAACCTTCACTTCATTGCAGGCTTTTCTTTCATGATGATGTTGATAATATAAGTCTTATTAACTTTAACATTTATAAATGATTTACATGTTTGACCAATGAAGTGAGCTCAAAACAGGATCCTACAAATAATTTTCTTTGTAAAATAAGTATTATAAAAACATCAGTTTAGGGGAAAATGCAATCAATTAACTTTTAAATTAATACGCCATGGTTTGCTCCTGAGGGCCATTATCATTTAACCTCTAATTGGGCACACATTGATTTTCTCATCAAGACAAACCAACCGTCTACCTGCTAGTGGAAATCTACCTGCTAGCCCTTAGAATGAAACACACAAAACACATCGATTAGCAGCACAGTTCAACACCTCGGTATGATGATACTGCTGTGTAGTAAGTGGGTACAGACCGCCCCCTAGTGCCCTGAAGGCAGATTACCTGGCATTGGCAATGCTGTGTAGCAGTCTGCTGGTTGGTTCTGAGAGGTTGGAGGGGACCAGGATCTCCACAGGGTTGATCTTTAGGACGCGATTCTCCAGCTCAGAGCGAGACTGACCCTCTGGGAAACAGTCCAGTAACACGTCCCCTGTGCTGGGCTGAACCGCCTGCACGCACAAACACATGCATGACACGAATGCATACATAAGTGGGGGAAATCCCAAAGAAAACATGTAGCGTTATTGTTCTGTATTTCAGGATCACTTAGGTTGTGTATCAGTAGCAATATTATGTTGCTCATAGGATACGGACTCAATGTGATTTTTTTATTTATATATAAAATGTGAATCGTTTAATTTCATGTGGAGATGCTTTTTCTTCTAAATCAGATTATGTCAAAGAAGTGCAGATTGTGCTCAGAGTGTACCTTTTGCTGAAGCTGTTTGTTATTGTGTATAATACTTCCTTCTGACAATTATCTCTCCTCATCATGGATTTAATAACCAGATGGGAAAATATCAGTTTTTTTGGCTGATGCAGTGGATTAAATACATGACATATCAAATGTATATTTTGTCAGGGTAGTGATATTGTTGTAACTACCCATCCCTTCACCACAGATTAGATAATGACAAGACTCACCACCAGCCCGACAATAAGCTGCTTCTTCAGTTTATCCCAGTTCTCACTGACACACAGCAGGAAGCTGTCAGGAGGGTCTGACACCACGTCACCACAGGCCCCCTCCTCCACATCTCCCAAACTGCAGACCGGGTTTACATCTTTAAATAAAACTGTCAAGGACACTACTTTAGACATAGAGAGGAAAGGCTGGTTTAAGGACAATCAAAACACGTACACACACATAGACAGATAGGCATTGTCTGTAAGGATACCCTCTCCCACCAAAGTGGACTTGGTGTACAGAGCACTGAGATGACGAGTGAACAGAGCGTTCTTATTGGCCCCTGAAGCCTTGATGGCGGACGTCTCTGTCTGCTTGACCACACCAACCTAGAAATGAAAGCCAGTGATGTAGTGATGACAGACGACATGCCTAGGAACAACTTTTATATGCAGGCTAGATTTTGTACCTTGTGCCCGTGGGACACCAGCCGTCTGACGTGAACGAACAAACGGTGTGTGGGGATGCTGCACGTCATGAAGTTATGATCCAGATGACAGAAGATGTTCAGCTCCTTTGCAGCAATCTGTTCACACGTACACGCACACACACACACACACACACACACACACACACACACACACACACACACACACACACACACACAATCACACACACACACACACACACAGACACACACACACACACACACACACACACACACACACACACACACACACACACACACACACACACACACACACACACACACACACACACACACACACACACACACACACACACACACACACACACACACACACACATAACTGAGGCTGGTTTGAGTGATCAGTTTATTTCTAGAGTTTGAATTCTAACAAATTTCTGACAAGCTATCTTTAATCCAATTTTGTTTTAAAAGAGGTATCTATACAATTTAAAAGCATTATTTAAATCCCTGAACTCCAATGTACCTGATACATGTTGGATTGATACTCTTACTTAAGATACTTAATTTCTCTCTATATCATCAACACAGGTGCTTTTCAGTTCTCACCTCTGCATCCTCTCCAAAGAACCTGTACTTGTAACCACACTCCACAGCCAACAACGCATCCTTATGCAGCTGTTTCAGCTGGATGACCTGCTGTTCCAGAGGAGTGTATGTGCTCTTAGAGCGTCTGCTGGGGGCGCTAGAGTCTGATGGAGGACTCAGCTCTGCACCCCTTCCCCTTCCTGGCTTGGCAAACTCAGATAAACGGAAACCCTGCAAATGAAAAAGAAAATAACATAACGGTATTTTCAGTGGCAAAAGTTCCAAAATTAAAGTTTTGAGTTCCTTTTTTGAACTCGTACACAAGAAAAAGACACCTTCACTTCCTCAAGTTCAATTGCTTCACTTCTTTTTCTTTTTCTTGTCATGCAAAACAATTACTGAACATTGAGCATTCGTAATCGATGAGATTCTTAGTTCCCAAACTCTCCCATGCAATGCTTAAAAAAGTAAAAACAGACATCACTCTGTATTTTCAGTGGCAGCAGTTCCAAAATTAAAGTTTTCAGTTTTTCCAACTCATATATGAGAAAAAGACACCTTCACTTCCTGGTATGAGTTAAATTGCTTCAGTTCTATTTTAGTTCTTCTTTTCTTGTCATGCAAAATAATTACTGAACAGAATCAGTCATTGGCGGTGACTTCTTGGTTCTCAAACTCTCTCATGCGATGCTTTACAAAATGTATAAAGAAAATCATGTGGCAAAATAACAGAAATGCTAAGACAGAAGACACAATGGTGCAAAGTTAAAATAAAGGAACACAATTAAACAAACTGTTTAGTAGAATAGAAAAGTATACTGGGGTAAACTAATGCAGTAGTAAAACAGTTAGTACAGTAGTAGCTTAGATGGATTTCCAATAAACAACATAAAGTGTACAAGTGTGGTGTACCGTGTTAGTAAAGTGACAATTTTCTATTTATATTCTTGACTTTGCTGTACTTGCTTTTTACTTTTACAAATTGTGCTGCCTTGCTCATTGGCTTTTCATGCAGGGCAGATGGTTGCCATTATGAGGGCATTCATAAACATGTACCTGTTTGGTAGTTGCCGGCCCTGAACTCTCCTTTTCTTTGACCTCTGTCTCTTCTTCCTCATGCTCTTCCTCTTCGTGCCGGAGTCTGTATTCATTGTTGTGTTGTTCTGTAATGTCGCGGGGAGGCAAAGCGATATTACTGGTTGCTCCAACAGTCCCCTTTACTTCCCTCTGAGTGTCACTGTGTCCTACACAAGGCTCGGCCGAACAGGTGAAACCTCTCAGCTTCTCCAAGGTGGAGGAGCAGAGGCCGCCCGCTCCTCTGCTCGGTGTTAGCGTCGTCTCTAAAGAGAGAAGAAATGAATTACAGTTAAAGATCTCCTATTATAGGGGAGAACGGGGTAAGTAGGCACACTTTTTACTCTAGTGAGAATTGCTCATCACCAAAACATCTGTCAATAGCCATTCCTACATTAAATTGAAGCTTAAGGTGTTGGCTAAAAATGTGTGTCTCTCTTTTTTTCCAACTTATTGTAATGAAGAAGTAATTTACCATCAAAGACACTCTGACACATTGTGACAACCAACCCCATCAAGGGGTCGGTTGTCACACACTATGGGGTTGTTTGTCACAATGTTATCTTAATGGGAAAAATCTTAAAAAGAAGGCAAGGAGGCAGGACCAAATTTGAATGTTTAATTGCATTGTCAAGTTGACAAATAGGCCTACATAACGTTCTGTAGCCTTGGCAGCTGGTCTAGTTTGGGATGCACTGGGTTGTTTTGATTTTGTTGCCCTTTTTTCTTTTGCTTGCTAGCTGCCTTTTCCTGCTCTATTATTTCCTTCTCTGGGGTGTCAGTGAGGATACAGCTTGACAATTTCTTTCGTTATTGGGTTCCTTTTCTGGCTGCAGCCTTGAGATAACATGTGACAACCAACCCCCCAAAAAATTTGACGACCAACCCCAACTTGAATTTCTTGCTAGCATCAAGGCCAACAACCATCTGACAACTAATTAGCTTGCTAACCACAATCTAAACTATAGTTTACCCTTCACACTTTCTGAGGGTAACAAGTGTTTTGTTATAAACCCATTGTGTAAAAGCCTAGAAGAAAAATACTGAGAAGCAAAATATTTGGAATTTGACATGAAAAACACAAAACATCCTCTCACCTGAAATGCAGCAGTCTAACTCCAAGGAAGTCTATGTATGTGACCTCTGATCCCAATTCTGGACCTTTTTTATATCAACATTTCAGAGCTAGCGCGCTCTGGTGGCGAGATATAACGAATGTGACATCCAACCCATGTGACAAATTACCCCGTTCTCCCCTACTACTTTTCTGGTCTTAATTTCTTGTTAAAAACTGCTATAGAGCAACCTGACACGAATCACATCACAAAAAACCATGTAGATTTTCGGGAAACTCTTCCTCTCATCTGAGTGCGCACTGCAGTCTCTCTCAACAGTCAGCTTTGTGCTTCTCCGCTCCCTCCCCCCCTCCTGCAAAACCCCACTCCGTTGTGATTGGTTACCTTCCTTCCAGAACACTTTCAGTGGCGCGAGGCAGACTTGAGCAGGAAGGTGGGGGCATGTTGCAGCATTACCTTACATGGAAACATCCGCTTGTGTGACGAAAAGAATGTCCGGAAATTCTGAACCACTTTGAACACGTGACTTCTCGACTGGCTGCCCTAGTGTTTAGTGCTCTGTACAGACACCCCAGACGGTCAGCAGGGAATACGTCTTAATGCATGTATGTCATTATTTGATACGCTAGTATGGTTAAACATGACTATAAATCATTATAACAACGTTTATATGTCATAAAAGTCAAAAAATATCATAGGTCCTCTTTAAGGAATGATTATTAGGCATTATAGAAAATCAGTCACATATTTCAATATTTGGGATAATATCTTTTTCCCAGACCAAAGTCCTGTCGTCAAAATGCATCATGTGCAGCTCCCTCTCGTATACCTCACACAGCGCTCAAATCAACATTAATGCACAACACAATCTGAAGCTTTCTGAAGATGGAAGTGGGTAAGGCGTGGGTCACCTGCAGGGAGGGTTGATTGAAAAGAAAAGTATGGATATCCCTCACCTTTAGCGCTCTGACAGGGAGCAGGCTCACACTCCAAATCCACCACCTGCTGCTCTTGTAGAGAGAGCTTGGCTCGTTTTGATGGCAATCCAACATCATCATCAGAGGAAAGCTTCTGCTGCAGGACAGAGAGGCAGGCTCAGTTGAAATATCTTCAGACATCACTTGAAGACATATCTTTTTAAACATCTCACAATGTTCATGCTGCAGATGGAATTGCACATGCTGCGTTTATACTTTATAAAAAGTGTTTATACTTTTAACAGTTTTCATTAAATACATTTCTAATTTATTGATCTTTTAAATGCTTACTTTGGAATAAGCACGGTTTCACCTGTTTGCTTTAATACAATGTTTCCCGCTTATATTTTTCTAAATGGAAAGGACTTTGACCTGCATGTGTGTGTGTGTGTGTGTGTGTGTGTGTGTGTGTGTGTGTGTGTGTGTGTGTGTGTGTGTGTGTGTGTGTGTGTGTGTGTGTGTGTGTGCGTGTGTGCGTGCGTGCGTGCGTGCGTGCGTGCGTGCGTGTGTGTGTGTGTGTGTGATCAGAGAAGCACAGTCTCACCTTTCCTCTTGAAGGCTGCAGCTCAGCAGGATTTCGGTTAATCCCAGTTTGAGTGTTGGAGCCCTTGCAGCTGCTCAGTCCACCAAAGTACCTGCTGATGGACGTCTGACCGGTGCAGGACTTTTTCAGAGACTTCGGCATGTTTATAATTTGCCCTCACATTAGAGAAGTTGAATAGTGCATTGAGAGACAAGTGCTGTCGGGCTGGGGCTGGCCGGCTTTTCAAAACATAGCGGCGCATGTGCTGAGATCACACTGGCGCGTAAATGACGTAGTTTGCTACAAGCCAATCAGAACATGAGAGCGTTTCCAGGTACAGTTTTCAAAATAAAACCAATGATAACCACAATATTTCGCCTTTTTTCGCCTTTTTTTTTAAATAAGATTTTCTGAGACTATATTTAGGTTATTATTACGTCTAAAATTGCCACCACTGAAGTAAAACGGATAAGATGTGTGAAGAGTTTTGATGCATCCTTACTTTTTTTTGTTTGTCTTTTTAATTATCTTATTTTTTATTCATTTATCAAGCAGGCTATGTGTTTTATTTTGCATCTTTCATTTGTTATAATGGCTTCCTACCCCTGTGTTCACTCAATTTCTATTTTTATGTAAAGCCCATGTAATTTGTACAAAGCCCCTTCAGCTGCATTTGTTGTATCAAATGTGTTTTATATAATAATAATATTTTATACCAAACACAATTATTGTTATATATAATAATAATATTCAATTTGATTCAAACAACTTTACTTATCCCACTAGGGGCAATTGGTTATTATCAGCAGCTTGTTTTACATACAGAACACGTCACACAATAATAATAATAATAATAATAATAATAATAATAATAATAATAATAATAATAATAATAATAATAATAATAATAATAATAATTATTATTATTATTATTATTATTATTATTATTATTATTATTATTATTATTATTATTATTATTATTATACCAAACAACCGTGCATACATTTAATGAGCACATGTAGGATTTGGGGCATAGTTTATTACTCTGTGGATCAGCTAAAATGAATAACAATATTATTTTATTTATATAATAATTATTATTATCGTAATAAAACTGCCTAATATTATCTGGTAGTCATACTCAAGTGCAGGGTTTAAGCACTTTTTATTTTATACTTGTCATGTCATGCATTATCACGTTATTGTGTGACACTAAGGATAAAGGCCTATTGGGAAACTTACTAAATTGCTAAAGGTAGCTGTTTTGAAACAATGAAGAGATGATATAGCATTATTACAATATGATGTAGCCTTTTATAAAAATTCTAAATATTCTAAAACACATGCCTGATTGAGTTTAGACAAAAACATGTTCTCGATAAGAGATGGAAGTTAAATGGTTGCTTGTCATACAATGGAGAATTCTATTTGCGCGTGTCTCTTATTATTCTAATATATAATCTTTATACATTTTTGCACCATGCCTAGATGATGTCACTGTCTGGTTGAATGGTTAAGGGTTGGCAAATGGATCAGCAGATATAAGGTCCCTTAGCAACAAAGTTTTCCATTTCGCTTGAACTTCCCTATTTCATATCCTAAGCTTTGTTAGGATATACAAATGTTCAAGTTTGCATATGTTCTCTGGTCTGATCAACAATCTGATCAACAAATCTGATCAAATCTTGATCTTCCCTATTTCACCCCCCTTTCATGTTTGTTCTGAGCTTTGTTTGTTAGGTTGACGAGAAAATGATCCAAGTAGGCCTAAGTGTCTGTTTTGCTGATTTACAAAATGTATTTTGAGAAAAAAGAAAAAGGAAGCGAAAGTCTTCTTCTGATTTCGAAAGATGACCTAACGCTATATCAGGGATAATGAAGAAACTTTAGGGCAATGTTATTCAGGTCAGACTCGGGAGGAAGCTTTGTTAGGATATGCAAATGTTCAAGGGAGTGCTGAAAGAGGAAAGCTTCTCTCCAGTTTTACTCTCTCTCTCTCTCTGGTCTGATCAACAATCTGTATTTTCTCACTGTTCACAATGCAGCTTGGAGCTCTGATCCTGTTTATGACTCTTTCTACAGGTAAGAACCGCTTTAAAGTTCGGACTGGACACTGAATGAACATAGTGACTTAAAGAAAAATAATTGTGTTGACATTTAAATAGGCTATGGGATAATTAACGGGGCACTCTCAGGAAATAAAGACCGCAAGTGTTGGCCTATAAGCACAACGCGCAACGGAGGAAACTTGTTCACCTTGAAGATCATTAGGTCTCCTATTTCTCGAGAGTGACCCGTTCGCTATAGCCTACACTAGCCCACAGATAGTAACTAAATTAGCCTAATTCATTTATTGAAGCAAAAAATGGTACAATTATAGCTAGTCCGCTATAGGCAACGGTTGGAACTTCCTCCATCGCAACGGTAACTTGCCTACATAACTTTCAGGCTTTTCTAAAAACGGAAAAAGTGTCAGGCAGTTAAAGGAATATTTTGAGGAAAATGCTTGTTCTGCAGCTGAGAGGATTTATACTAGGATCATGGGACCGATCTGATCCAATATCGGTATCGGGTCTGATATGGCTGCAGTCTGCTTATCAGATATCGGTCTGATATAAAAAAAAAAAAAAATTATTTGAACTATGATAGAAATGTTTATTTTAAGAGCATAGCTATGTAATATAGCACACATTCAAAATAATTTAGCAATTAAGAAGTAGAATTCTGATGTTTTTCTGTATTCAAACCGTTCAAAGCAGGTTAGATACATATATCCTATACAATGTTTAAGACTGTGCATTTTTGTATATTCTTTGCTCTTTTGAATTAGAATTGTTGTGTTGCTTAAGCCTTCCTAACCTTAAATATAACAACACCACCGAAAAATTAAATTTGTAATAATTATGATATCGGACAGTATCGGTATCGGCCAAAATCCAGAACCCAAATATCGGAATCGGATCATACTGAATCGGTGCATCTCTAATTCATACCACTCTCGTGTCTTTCTGTAAAGTAGCCTAGCTTTTAAAACATCCACAACAGGAACTCAGTCAGTGCGTTTCCATGGGACAACTAGATTGGATTAGGACATATAATAATATATTAATAATACATTTTATTTATATAGCGAACTTGCCACTCGAACGGAGCGCGTCACTTGTCTGAGTATACATGGCCTTTCAGAGAATCGGAAAAATGGCCGGAGCATGGCTGACTCCGCTATGCAAGGTGGCGCTGTAGCCCTTTCAACAAGTAGTTATAGAGCCACGTCAGGTTCCCTTCCGGCAACAACCCTTCTATTTATTACGTCGTCTCCCCAGCAGGGATTCCGAGCAAGCGCAGAACGCAAACTCCGATGTGTAATATGCAATCCTGTTTACATGCAGATAGAATGCCGACCCTGAACGAGTTATCTAGGTGTTCTTATCCGACTTTGCTTGTCCGTTAATGTGCCGATTTGTGTGCGAATTCGATCGGATAAAGGTGTTTACATGCATTTTACAAGTCCTGTTGAAGTCTTATTAGTTTATTTACCCAATTATGAGTCTGCATGTAAACGCACTGACTGTGGAATGCATGTGTTGAACTAATGTTTCCTTTGTCTCTTTATAGCATGTGGATTAAGATGCTACACATGTACAGCCGCATACCCTAAATCCTGCACAGACACCAAATCATGTACTGTCATCTTCAACCGTTGTTTCTCTCTCAGAGTAGAGGGTGAGTTGTTCTTTAACAAATCGTTTCAAAAGCTAATATTGAAAATTCTCAGCACATCAATCAATCGAAATCTGATGCAGTATGTGGCTGTGTTGAATGCCTGCATGGTTGCAATTATGTGTTTCATGTTTTGTAAACTGTTTTTTTTTTTTTAAGATATTTTTTGGGCATTTTTATGCTTTATTGATAGTGCAGAGAGACAGAGGTGAAATGGGGCAGAGAGGGGAGTGACATGCAGAGAACGACCGCGGGTGGGAATCGAACCCGGGTCTGCTGCTGGGCCTGGCCCGGGAGGGGGACACCTTACCAACTGAGCTAAAGGCGCCCCCTGTAAACTGGTTTGTGAGAGTTTCCCATTGTCCTTTGCAGGTGTTGATGCGGTTACCAAGGGCTGCCAAACCAGCGTATTATGTGGAGGAGCCATGGCTTGCTGTGAAGGGGACCTGTGTAACAACGCTATACCAACTGGTCCCAGTGTCTTCCTCCTGCTGCTATGCTCAACCATCATCACACTCTATCTCTGAGCTCTCAGATTCTGTTGTGATGTTGCACTTTTTTTCTGACCCAATGTGTACAGCAAACAAAGAATAAACAACTTTTAAATATTTATCTCCTCTTCAAAAACTCTGTTTCTATATGTAATTAAAGTATTCTTACATTTAGATTTATATATAACTCTACTCTGACTGGTTTGAAATATAGATTAGATTAACTAGTGCTGAAGAAAAAAATAACGAAGACAAAGGAACCAGGCACAATTAAAGTGGTGAGGTGTAGACGTGTAGAAAGATGCAGTCCTTTCCCAGTTCTGTGCTCTAAGGAATGCAAATGCTGCATTGGCATCAATTAATAATACACAATATCCAGACAGAAATTATCTTAAAGCAATGTATAACCTTGCATGGTAAAAAGATTTGAAGTCTTGATGACAATTCGAGAGCATGTATCGTGCAGCCCTTGTGGGTTACTGCAGTAACTATTCCTCCCTATGTTTAAAACTTATATAATGGTTATGTAAAGAACGCATATGTGTGCCTCTCTATTGAGCTCCAACTGGGCTAAGCTCACGTAAATCTGTCAGACTTTGTTTTTTTGTAGAGTTCTGGCCCCTTTTATTTCCTGACACGTGATGAGATGTGACATAGTAATATTGATGAACAGGGTGTGCCTCTGAAAGCTAGTGTTTCCAGGGTGTCCCTGGCCTGACATAAAGAGCTGACTTAAGCCCACATGGGAGGAGGATGTGAGGGCAAACATGTTTGAATACAAGAATGAGTTGGGAGTATAAAAGGTATCATCCTCTCGCACTGTTGATCTACTGTCTGTTTTAATTTCCTCTCCCGATGCAGCTTTTTGGAGTTCTGGTTCTGTTTGTAACTCTGTCCACAGGTAAGAACAGCTCATGTCTCATGTAGGCTGCTTTGGCCTTACAGTGTGACACAAAGAAAATAAAGCTATTAAAAGTTAGTCTAGTAGGAAAAAGGAAAAAGGTGGAGGCGTCCTAAAATAGAGTATTATTACAGTTTTTATTTAAATAGTTTTTTATAATGAATACATTTTTATATTCATTTTTTTAATTTTTGTGTACAGGCCTACTTTATTTTTCACATTGTGATACACCAAGGTGACACTCGACTCATGTCAAAGTACTCTGGATTGGGCATACACAATTAATGTTTCCTTTGTCTCTTTATAGCATGTGGATTAAGATGCTACACATGTACAGCCGCATACCCTAAATCCTGCACAGACACCAAATCATGTACTGTCATCTTCAACCGTTGTTTCTCTCTCAGAGTAGAGGGTGAGTTGTTCTTTAACAAATCGTTTCAAAAGCTAATATTGAAAATTCTCAGCACATCAATCAATCGAAATCTGATGCAGTATGTGGCTGTGTTGAATGCCTGCATGGTTGCAATTATGTGTTTCATGTTTTGTAAACTGTTTTTTTTTTTTTAAGATATTTTTTGGGCATTTTTATGCTTTATTGATAGTGCAGAGAGACAGAGGTGAAATGGGGCAGAGAGGGGAGTGACATGCAGAGAACGACCGCGGGTGGGAATCGAACCCGGGTCTGCTGCTGGGCCTGGCCCGGGAGGGGGACACCTTACCAACTGAGCTAAAGGCGCCCCCTGTAAACTGGTTTGTGAGAGTTTCCCATTGTCCTTTGCAGGTGTTGATGCGGTTACCAAGGGCTGCCAAACCAGCGTATTATGTGGAGGAGCCATGGCTTGCTGTGAAGGGGACCTGTGTAACAACGCTATACCAACTGGTCCCAGTGTCTTCCTCCTGCTGCTATGCTCAACCATCATCACACTCTATCTCTGAGCTCTCAGATTCTGTTGTGATGTTGCACTTTTTTTCTGACCCAATGTGTACAGCAAACAAAGAATAAACAACTTTTAAATATTTATCTCCTCTTCAAAAACTCTGTTTCTATATGTAATTAAAGTATTCTTACATTTAGATTTATATATAACTCTACTCTGACTGGTTTGAAATATAGATTAGATTAACTAGTGCTGAAGAAAAAAATAACGAAGACAAAGGAACCAGGCACAATTAAAGTGGTGAGGTGTAGACGTGTAGAAAGATGCAGTCCTTTCCCAGTTCTGTGCTCTAAGGAATGCAAATGCTGCATTGGCATCAATTAATAATACACAATATCCAGACAGAAATTATCTTAAAGCAATGTATAACCTTGCATGGTAAAAAGATTTGAAGTCTTGATGACAATTCGAGAGCATGTATCGTGCAGCCCTTGTGGGTTACTGCAGTAACTATTCCTCCCTATGTTTAAAACTTATATAATGGTTATGTAAAGAACGCATATGTGTGCCTCTCTATTGAGCTCCAACTGGGCTAAGCTCACGTAAATCTGTCAGACTTTGTTTTTTTGTAGAGTTCTGGCCCCTTTTATTTCCTGACACGTGATGAGATGTGACATAGTAATATTGATGAACAGGGTGTGCCTCTGAAAGCTAGTGTTTCCAGGGTGTCCCTGGCCTGACATAAAGAGCTGACTTAAGCCCACATGGGAGGAGGATGTGAGGGCAAACATGTTTGAATACAAGAATGAGTTGGGAGTATAAAAGGTATCATCCTCTCGCACTGTTGATCTACTGTCTGTTTTAATTTCCTCTCCCGATGCAGCTTTTTGGAGTTCTGGTTCTGTTTGTAACTCTGTCCACAGGTAAGAACAGCTCATGTCTCATGTAGGCTGCTTTGGCCTTACAGTGTGACACAAAGAAAATAAAGCTATTAAAAGTTAGTCTAGTAGGAAAAAGGAAAAAGGTGGAGGCGTCCTAAAATAGAGTATTATTACAGTTTTTATTTAAATAGTTTTTTATAATGAATACATTTTTATATTCATTTTTTTAATTTTTGTGTACAGGCCTACTTTATTTTTCACATTGTGATACACCAAGGTGACACTCGACTCATGTCAAAGTACTCTGGATTGGGCATACACAATTAATGTTTCCTTTGTCTCTTTATAGCATGTGGATTAAGATGCTACACATGTACAGCCGCATACCCTAAATCCTGCACAGACACCAAATCATGTACTGTCATCTTCAACCGTTGTTTCTCTCTCAGAGTAGAGGGTGAGTTGTTCTTTAACAAATCGTTTCAAAAGCTAATATTGAAAATTCTCAGCACATCAATCAATCGAAATCTGATGCAGTATGTGGCTGTGTAGAATGCCTGCATGGTTGCAATTATGTGTTTCATGTTTTGTAAACTGTTTTTTTTTTTTTTAAGATATTTTTTGGGCATTTTTATGCTTTATTGATAGTGCAGAGAGACAGAGGTGAAATGGGGCAGAGAGGGGAGTGACATGCAGAGAACGACCGCGGGTGGGAATCGAACCCGGGTCTGCTGCTGGGCCTGGCCCGGGAGGGGGACACCTTACCAACTGAGCTAAAGGCGCCCCCTGTAAACTGGTTTGTGAGAGTTTCCCATTGTCCTTTGCAGGTGTTGATGCGGTTACCAAGGGCTGCCAAACCAGCGTATTATGTGGAGGAGCCATGGCTTGCTGTGAAGGGGACCTGTGTAACAACGCTATACCAACTGGTCCCAGTGTCTTCCTCCTGCTGCTATGCTCAACCATCATCACACTCTATCTCTGAGCTCTCAGATTCTGTTGTGATGTTGCACTTTTTTTCTGACCCAATGTGTACAGCAAACAAAGAATAAACAACTTTTAAATATTTATCTCCTCTTCAAAAACTCTGTTTCTATATGTAATTAAAGTATTCTTACATTTAGATTTATATATAACTCTACTCTGACTGGTTTGAAATATAGATTAGATTAACTAGTGCTGAAGAAAAAAATAACGAAGACAAAGGAACCAGGCACAATTAAAGTGGTGAGGTGTAGACGTGTATAAAGATGCAGTCCTTTCCCAGTTCTGTGCTCTAAGGAATGCAAATGCTGCATTGGCATCAATTAATAATACACAATATCCAGACAGAAGTTATCTTAAAGCAATGTATAACCTTGCATGGTAAAAAGATTTGAAGTCTTGATGACAATTCGAGAGCATGTATCGTGCAGCCCTTGTGGGTTACTGCAGTAACTATTCCTCCCTATGTTTAAAACTTATATAATGGTTATGTAAAGAACGCATATGTGCCTCTCTATTGAGCTCCAACTGGGCTAAGCTCACGTAAATCTGTCAGACTTTGTTTTTTTGTAGAGTTCTGGCCCCTTTTATTTCCTGACACGTGATGAGATGTGACATAGTAATATTGATGAACAGGGTGTGCCTCTGAAAGCTAGTGTTTCCAGGGTGTCCCTGGCCTGACATAAAGAGCTGACTTAAGCCCACATGGGAGGAGGATGTGAGGGCAAACATGTTTGAATACAAGAATGAGTTGGGAGTATAAAAGGTATCATCCTCTCGCACTGTTGATCTACTGTCTGTTTTAATTTCCTCTCCCGATGCAGCTTTTTGGAGTTCTGGTTCTGTTTGTAACTCTGTCCACAGGTAAGAACAGCTCATGTCTCATGTAGGCTGCTTTGGCCTTACAGTGTGACACAAAGAAAATAAAGCTATTAAAAGTTAGTCTAGTAGGAAAAAGGAAAAAGGTGGAGGCGTCCTAAAATAGAGTATTATTACAGTTTTTATTTAAATAGTTTTTTATAATGAATACATTTTTATATTAATTTTTTTAATTTTTGTGTACAGGCCTACTTTATTTTTCACATTGTGATACACCAAGGTGACACTCGACTCATGTCAAAGTACTCTGGATTGGGCATACACAATTAGGCAAGTAAAAATATAATAAAATATAGCAAAGCACAGCGAGACAATAAAAACAAATATTATCTTTAAATAAATACATTCATTCATACATTATTGTTAAAGGAATAGTTCAACATTTAGAATTTTAAGCTTTTTGCCTCACTCTCCAATTCAAGAAAAGGCGACAGAAACCGTTCCTGTAACTGAACTTGCATTTTTGTGCGACCCATGTGCAAAGGTCGCTCTTCCAGGTTAGCTTATGTCAAACACTGGTAGTCAAGGGGAGGTCAAAAGAAAAACTTTACAACTTCACCTAACACTCCTGTGTGCTTGTCGGGACTTGAATATTTAACAAGTTAAAATATTTCTCCTGTGTTAAGTTCTCGGACTGAAGACTGTTTAAGCTTACAATTGCTATTTTGTATTTGCCTACAGCTTGTGGCATCACGTGCTACATTTGTGTAGGCAAAGGACCCTGTAATGAAACTAGGAAATGCCATGAAGTTTACGACAGTTGTCTTTCCTCAGCTGTGGGCGGTAAGTTGTTCCTCCACGGTAGAATAATAATTATCGTTCAAGCAGGGTTTGAGCTCATGTGTGATTTTACTGAATGCCTGGTGGCTTTTGTTGTTGTTGAAACTTCCATGATGTTTTGCAGATATCAAGGTCAAGGACTGCGTGCACAGTAGTGCATGTCCAAGCTCTTTATCATGCTGCGACACGGACTTGTGCAATAGCGCCTCACCCACTGTTTCAACTGTCCTCATGCTGCTGGTATCCTCAGCCATCATCACACTCTTTCTCTGAGGCTCTGAAACAGCTACATTATTACTCATCAATATTTTCCTTACTTTCTTAACCCAATTTGTACCACTAACAAAGAATAAATAAATGTTCAATATTTTAAAGTTGAGAATGACTGCAGCTCAAAAATGATTGTAAATTTTAAAAAAATATATATGATCGATCATTAAATTGTTTAACTCTTTGCTTTCCGCATTTCACATCACTATTTACAGCAACAAATAGCTTTATTATGAATCCCGAATTAAAAAAGGTTAATGACAAAGAAAATAAAAGGACATAAAATATTAAGTGGATTCTGAGGATTAATTAAGTAGACCAGCAGATGTTAAGATTTGGGACCTCTTGCTTTGATGCCTTTGCCTTTTCACAAATATCACCACAAAGTGCAGAAGTGTAAAGCACTGAAGGGTCACCAACCATACATTGTCACCACTTCAGACATCTTTTAAACACTTTTCCTGAAACTAAAGCTTAATTCCTCCAAACACAAAACTGAAAGTTAGGCTTACCATTTTGTCAGAATTCCAAAATCTCTTACAGAATATAACTTACAGAGGATCAGTTCAACACTAGTGGGAAACATTTAAAACACTACCATTAATACAGAGGTGTGAAAGTTGTTTCCATTTTCTACTGTTAATTTTTAGTTATTTATTGATTTTTCCACAATAGGTTGCACGTTTATGGAACATACAGTATAAAGACTGTTTCCATTGTGTGATACAACACTGTGAATATATCAAACAATCGTTGTACCAGGATACAATGCAGATTTGTCTATCTTATGAGCTCCAACTTGGCTAAATGCACAATGCAGTTTCTAACAGTTTCTTTTTTTTTCTTAAAAAAAAAAAAGTTTACCTTGTGGCTTCATTTATTCCCTGATACATGATGAGACTTGACTGAGAAATATTTCAAAACAGGGTGTGTCTTATGAAGGCTGGTGTGTTCAGGGTTAAAAAGCATACCTAATAATTTTTGCTATGAGTTTAGCTAAAAATATGCGTGATAAAATGTCTGGTTCAAGTCCAAACAATGCAACCGTGATTGAAGATCAGAAGTCTGGAGTCTTGTTGTTAATCCACAAGCGTTAAGCTATCAGAGTTGTGTGCATCTATATTGTTTGGGTTTAAAACGTAGAGTGGTTAACGTTTAATAAACACATGAAAGGTGACTACTAGGGGATTGGAAAATAACTATTCATGTCTTTCTGAAACCTTGGTGAAACTAGAACTAGGCTATACTGTGAAAATCTACCATACCATTTTTTCATTAATTGTGATTTTGAACTTGTATAAAGATTGAAAAATACACATGTTGTGGTAGCAATCAATTCAGATATTTTTGCTGCTGCTAAAGATGTTTTCATTTGACTTTAAGTTATGGTATTTATTTTAGTCTACTTAAATGTTTCTGGCATTGTGAGCTCTTTTTAGCTCAGATGTACATGTTCACATTATATTAGGGGAGCCAATGTATCCAATCCGATGTTACCTTCAATTTTTATTGTTAATTTTTAGAGACTGTTATTTCTAGATTCTTGTGGTTCCTAGGAAGTCAAATAAAGATGTCTCCAGTTTTTTCTGTTAGATTTAATGAAATCTATCGTAGGTCAAATTCAGCAATGTGTTTTAGCCTCAAATCCTGCCTTCCGATTGGGATTCTGCCAGTAGTATGGCTTTATCTTTGCAAAAAGCACTGATATATTACAGAGTATTAGTATGAAATCCCAAATGCATTTGAGGTGTTTGACGCTGGCATTTTGAAGTAGGCCTATTGTAATAAATGGCTGAACATGCACCAAAAGTTTTTTTGCAGCACAGCTCACTGCGGACAACAGAATGTACCGTTACAGGAGACAGGAGGGGGCTGTGTAAGGAAAACGTAACAGTCAGGTTTCAAAACAAAAACGAGAACTGGGACTATAAAAGGTATGCTCTGTAAGTGTTGATCCTGCAGTTCTCCTCTCACACTGTTGATCAACTATCTGTTAATTTCCTCTCACGATGCAGCTTTTTGGAGTTCTGGTTCTGTTTGTGACTCTGTCCACAGGTAAGAACCGCTCAGGCTCCTTTGGCCTAACAGTGTGACATTAAGAAAATAAAAGTGATTAGAGTGTAAAAGTTATCTTGTACACAAAAAGTGGAGGCATCTGAAGTGTGCGTAGTTTTTATTTTAGTTTTTATTAAATGGAAAAAAAATCTGTTTAAACTGATGTTGTGTTGTGTGAAAATTTGAAAAACAAGGAGACACAGGTTTGTAATATCTTAAACCATGTGTGACATTATTCTGTTTTTGTCTACAGTCTTTGTCTTGTGGATTGAAGTGCTATAGTTGTATGAGCACCGACACCTGTTAAGATTAAACCATAACATGCCAAATTGGTTTGGACCGTTGTTTTTCAGTCGTTGTCGGTGGTAAGTTTTTCTTCATTGGAATAATAATATTTATCCATCAAGCAGGGTTTGAGCTCATGAGTGATTGTACTGAATGCATAGTGGCTTTTGTCATCGTTGAAACCTCCATATTGTTTTGCAGATCTCAAGACCAAGGGTGCATGCCCCATATGACAGGGGTTGACACTAAAGTTTCAAATGCACTTGCCCATGGGGCAAGTACAGGTAATGTTTTACTTGCCCGAATGTTGTGTTCACTTGCCCAAAAAAAAACAAAAAAACTGTTAAACAATGATATATACAGTATAGGCTAATTGAATTATACATTTATTATACACAGCGATCTCTTATCTCTTAAATGCAAACACTGCTTACTAGTCTCATCCTGATAAAACGAACAACAATTCATATAAGCCTATACATCATGACATCACACACTACACCAAGCGCTTGGTCCTGCTGCAGCATCGTGAAAGGGCCTCTTTTTGCCATGCACCTTGCCCAGGGGCTCAGAAAACTCAGTCTAGCTCAGAGTCAAGCTGAATGTTAGCTTCCACAGAAAAATGTTACTTATTTAAAACAGTCACATTGTGCCAAAAAGTGATCATGTTAAAGCTATTGCCCAGTTATACTGTAAGTAAGGAGGGGGATCATTCATTTCTATTCATATTGATACCATTATAAAGACTCCACAATCCAAATATTTATCGATACCTTTCTATTATTTTGTTTAAAGAGAACTGGTATTATTGCTTTAATTGCTTACAAGATGAGCAGAGCTCAGGATAGGACTTTAAGCAGGTCATAATTCCATATTTAGGCCTACTATTTAGTTTATATTGCTGGGAAAACAAGTTTTTTACCCAAACTGTAGGCTATTATTCAAGCTTCCCGCGAAAAACTAAAATTTCTTATTTTCTTGATGTTACATTTGAACACATCATGATGTCATTTTATTGACCTTTGCCTAATAATCATTTTACTGAGCCGACCTGAACACATCACATTTGAACCGTTTGCGATTTTTTTTAGCCAACTACTTCTTATCCTGCGGATTTAAAAACTATCCGATTTTTTAACTGCGGGACTTGCTACGGAGTCTCTCGTTTGTTGATCACCGCTGCATTGAATGAATGATGAGACGGTGCGGAGCCCGTCTGCAGCGGCAGCGGCTCAGCAGACAAGAGTTTTTTTATTTTTTTTGGAGACGGAGCGGGTTGAAGGAGTTTCTTCAAGACAGTCGAAGGTAGAACACTTTTACAGTCCATGATGCGGTCCAGTGATGGAATAATACACTGAAGTAGGCCTAATTAGATGAAGATGACCCGACTCGATATTTAAAATTACATAATGTGACCTAGCCTACTGGACTCCATAGCGGTATCGATAAGCTCAAACGTTATTGATTTCTGGGTTTTGAATATAGCGGAACCAGGTCCGTAGGATAGAGCCGGTTTTCGGAACGTAGACAGCGAAACTGCGCGCACACAGGCTGTGTGTGTGTGTAGTGTGTGTGTGTGTGTGTGTGTGTGTGTGTGTGTGTGTGTGTGTGTGAGAGAGAGAGATAGAGAGATCGAGTGCGAAAGAGCGACCGTGATGCTGCTGGCTGTCGCGCGCAGCTACTCAATTGCGAATATAGCCGATCTATTTTGTGTGAGTTAGCGGGAAAAATAAATGTTTTGCAGACTGTAAAACACATGAATACATAGCCTAGACTACAGACAAACCCTCTAAAATCCACTTGCCCGTCCGGGCAACCAAGAAGCAATCTCAACTTGCCCAAACATTATTTTCAGTTGCCCCGGGAAAGCGGGCAACCGTTAGTGTCAACCACTGCCATATGACATGTGCAGGCGCTTCAACATGCTACAACATGCTGGTGCAATAGCGCCACACCCACTGGTTCAACTGTCCTCATGCTGCTGGTATCCTCAGCCATCATCACACTCTTTCTCTGAGGCTCTGGAGCACCTACAGCTTATCAATACTTTCCTTACTATCTTAACCCACTTTGTACCACTAACAAAGAATAAACAAATGTTCAATATGTTAAAATTGAGAATGACTGCAGTTCAAAAATGGTTGTCAATAAAAAAAACAATATGATTGATAATTAAATTGTTTAATTCTTTCCTTTCCGTATTTCACATCACTATTAACAGCAACAAATAACTTTATTATGAATCCTGAATTAAAAGGGTTAATGACAAAGAAAATAAAAGGACATAAAATATGAGTAATCATTGAATTACATTGTTTAGTTGTTGATTCGGGGGGTTAATTAAGTAGACCTGAGATGATAAAAATTGATTCTTTCCAGCAAAACAATACACAAAACTGTCATGTGTAATGTAACTGACTGAAGCATTTAAAACACTACCAACAAAGGTGTTGAAGTTTAATTTCTCCTTTTTTCATTTTTAGTTATTTCTTTCTTTTTTCCACAATAGGTTGCATGTTTACTAAACATACAGTATAAATACTGTTGCCATTGTGAGATACATCACTGAATATTTCACACAATATGTGTACCAGGATACAACGCACATTTGACTAATCTAATGAGCTCCAACTGGGCTAAACCCACAACACAGCTTCCCAGAGTCAGACTGTTACCTCATAGCATTTTTCTTTTGTAGAGTTCTGAGGCCTGTTTTATTCCCTGAAACATGAAACATGAGACATGACTCAGAAAGATTCGTAAAAAAAGGTGTGGCTTTTTTAAGGCTATTGTTTCCAGGGTGAAATAGCATACCAAAAGGCATAATTTGTTTCGCAATAATACATGTGTTAGAATTTCTGGTTTGATTCCAAACAATGCAACTGTGATTGAAGATCAGGAGCCTGAAGTTTTGTTGTTAATACATAAGTGTTAAGCTATCAGAGTTGTGTAAAAGTTACATCTTGTTTGGGTTTACAACGTAGATAATCTTCAAAGTGGTTCATGTTTAATAAACACATGATAGGTCACTACTAGGTGATTTGGAATAGAACCATCCATGTATTCCTCGTAGACTTGGTGAAACTAGAACAACTATTGTAAAAATTTACCATATTAACTATTTGTATATCACTTGAATTCGAACGTGTACAAAGGTTGAGACATAACTGTGAAATGTCACATGCCGCTAAAGATGATTTACACATTATTTAAAGTTATGGTAGTATAGTCTGTTTCAATGTCTCCGATATTATGGGCTCACTTGAGGGTAACATGCTCACATGGGAGTAGGCCGTTAGAGCAAACCGGTTTGAATATAATAATGAGTTGGGAGTATAAAAGGTATGCTCCTTTCCCACTCTTGATCTACTGTCTGTTTAAATTTCCTCTCACGATGCAGCTTTTTGGAGTTCTGGTCCTGTTTGTGACCCTGTCCACAGGTAAGAACAGTTCATATCTCATTTAGGCTGCTTTGGCCTGACAATGTGACACAAAGAAATAAAACGTATTAATGTGCAAAACTTAGTCTAGTAGGAAAAAGGTGGAGGCATCCTTAAAATAAAGTGGTGTGTATTTTTAACAAATTAATTAATATATTTGAATAAATATAGTTAAAGATTTGTTTTGAAAAGGGAAGGAAATATGTTTCTAACAGTTGCCAGATTTAAAAAAATATATAGATCTTGCAATTTATCAGCTCTGTAGTGTAAACATTTCTCCCGGGTCAGGTTCTCGGACAGGAAAACATCTGTAAATCGCAGGAGGAGATTAGCAGAAATGTTTTTGCTATGATAGTCTCCATGAAATAGGAAACACAGCATGGAAAAAAAATACTGTTCAAACTGATGTTGTGTTGTGTAAAAAAACAAGTAGACAGGTTTGGAGTGTCTTAAACCATGAGTGACACTATTCTGTATTTGCCTACAGCTTGTGGATTGAAGTGCTATATTTGTACGAGCACCAGCCCTTGTAATCAAATGACCTGCCCTAATGGTGTCGACCGTTGTTTTGCCTCAGAAATTGGCGGTAAGTTGTTTCTCAACGGAATAACAATATTAATCCAGGGTTTGAACGCATGTGTGATTGTACCGAATGCCTTGTGGCTTTTGTTATTGTTATTGTTGAAACTTCCATAATGTGTTGCAGATATCACAATCAAGGGGTGCATGCTCAGTAGTGCATGTTCAGTACCTTCAAGCAACCCATTGTCTTCAACATGCTGCGACACGGACTTGTGCAATAGCGCCTCACCCACTGGTTCAACTGTCCTCATGCTGCTGGTATCCTCAGCCATCATCACACTCTTTCTCTGAGGCTCTGAAACAGCTACATTATTACTCATCAATATTTTCCTTTCTTTCTTAACCCAATTTGTACCACTAACAAAGAATAAATAAATGTTCAATATGTTAAAGTTGAGAATGACTGCAGCTAAATAATGGTTGTAAATAAAAAAAAACAATATGATCGCTCATTAAATTCTTTGCATGTAAAATTCTTTGCTTTCCTCATTTCACATCACTATTTACAGCAACAAATAGCTTTATTATGAAGTCCAAATTAAAACGTAGAGGACATAAAATAGGAAGAATCATTAAATTACATTGTTTACTTGTTGATTCTGAGGATTAATTAAGTAGACCAGCAGATGTTAAGATTTGGGACCTCTTGCTTTGATGCTTGTTCCTTTTCACAAATATCACCACAAAGTGTGGAAGTGTAAAGCATTGAAGGGTCACCAACCATACATTGTCACCCATTCACACACACACACACACAAAAAGTGCAGAAAATATTTTGCGTGCTCCGCATCAGAAATTAATTTATATATTATTTACTTTGTCATGACTTGTGCACTTGGACATTCCAACATCTTATTATTTTATAACAGACAGCATTAGGCTACAATTTCTTTATAGAGGTGAAACAAAGAAGCGGAAATCAGGTATTATGGCACACTCACAATAAAACTAACTCCAAAGATAAACTAAATTAAATCAACAGTTAATGTGAAAAGACTAGTGTTTTCCAATAGAGAAGCACGTAGTTGGTCAAATCTGATATTATCCAAAGCTAATTTGTTCACAGGCTCTCAAAATACTAGGAATTCATCCGTGTTAAATTGAGCATATATAGGGGCGCCCTTAGCTCAGTTGGTAGGGCGTCCCCCTAGGGCCAGGCCCAGCAGCAGAACCGGGTTCGATTCCCGCCCGCGGTCGTTCTCTGCATGTCACTCTCCTCTTTGCCCCATTTCACCTCTGCACTATCAATAAAGCATAAAAATGCCCAAAAAATATCTTAACCTATCTTACCTCATTCAATATTTACTGAATGTCAATTTTATTACACTACAACAAACATGAACTTTAAGGATACAGAAAATATAACAACAATATTATCTACCTTTTATAATACGGGAAGTATCCATTCACAGTAATAAAAAAAAACTTCAATATTATCAATCACCCACTTAAGCATTTGAACCGCTGTTGTGCGACAGTTGAAATGCTTGTTCAGATTTTTACCAAAAACCTTCAAAGATAAAATATCGACCGATTCATTTATTTGAAGAAGACAAAATCCCTTTAAATTATGTTGAACTGTGCATTTCTGACACTTTTAAGTTTGCATTTTAAGATATATGTACAAATTGTAGAACAAGTATTGCAAAATATTCCTCTCAGTAGTTCATCTAGATTCTCTACATATCAGCATTATTATATTAATTATGCATTTGTTTTGCATTTTGTTTCAACCGTACTAGACAAGCCACAGTGTGCACGTCTTTGGCACCACCTGGTGGTAGTATTAAGCAAGCAACACAAAGACTACAAATTCACAAGCAATATTGTTTCAAAAAGCAAAGAAAAACCATATAAACAAAGATGCACTATATACCAGTGTATTTCACTCTATAAATCAGTGTGTAGGAGCAGACAAACATTTATTCAGACCTCTGATGAATTCATTAATTTATCTCAGGTCTCATTTTAAAATAAAACGCATGTATTTCGCAATGTCGGTTTTTAAATTTGTGAAGATGTGAGCGTTGTATCACTCTACACAGGTTTTCTGTATTAAGGTAGGCATAGCTTTTTTCAGCTCATAAGGCAAATTAACTCACAAGGCAGACATGGGAAGCACGTTAAAATATGGCATCTTTGAGGAAAGGCAAACAATGAGCATTATAATGAATCTATTCATTGATGTGGATCAAGAAAATGAATTCCAGCAAAACAATTTTTTTTATATACCCTGAGCTGTGAATTAAACTTTCGAAGTCGATATATTTTGGCACTGAAATGACAAAATGGCAGTTTGAACAGTGTTGACTAAAACTTTTTGCAGTCTGTTGATCAGAGCAACTTGAGCAAGTAGCCCAAAATCCCTTGAATTACTGTATATGCACACTCAAATAAGAGGAAAAAATCAAGCTTATAACAAATTCATTACATGTTGTTGTCTGTGCAATGCGAATGCACTTTAGTTAAAACATAAGTAGTTGTGAACTCTTCACATACCGTGGTTGTTATGGTGACACAAGGTTAGGCATGCACTCTAAGCAGGCTTACATCTGTCCAACTCAGAGTGCTTAAATATTGACAGCTAAGTACCTAGCTCTGTCCAGCCACAACGAAGACACATAAGTTACCTTAACGCAGTCATTAATAAAATCACAGAAGTAAACAAAGCAAACTGTCACCCTAATACCAAAACCACTCTAACTCTGGGACTCAGGCTTTGAAAAAAAAGTTCTATCTAGATGTCCATTAGGTGGAAGACCGTCTAAGATTGGTCTACTATAGGCTGTGGAAGGCACATGAGGATGAGGATCAGTTTAAGAATGGAGAAGAGAATCAGAAGTGAAGGCAATTTTCATTCTAACTTTGGATGGACGGTTATAATCTGCAGGCAAAGGTTCAGATAAGGAGCCGGTCAGAGGAGACATGAGGCTTTCTCTAATCACACTCTGATCATTTCCCTTTGAAAAAAAAACAGCTCCCTTTGTGTGCTCACAATAATGTGCATGTGCATACAGTGTGTGCAGGTGTGACAGAGAGTTTATGTGTCTTCAATGATTTAATGTCTTCAGTGAACCCATATAAAGAAAGCTACCTCATCCAGGTCCACAGGGTAGTCAGTGAGGTACATGGGGCCTTTATCGAAATGTTCCCCCTTGTAGCTTTTCCAGCGTCCTGCAGGCAGGTAGATGTCCCTCTCCTGCTTCCCAGGCTCCAACACCGGAGCCACCATCAGGTCGTCCCCGATCAGGAACTGCGAGTCAATCTTATAGGCCGCCTCGTCGTCGTTGGCGATCCACCAGAGCGGCCTAATGATTGGGTCCCCTGTATCCAGAACCTCGCCTGCCAGTTCCAGAACCCTTGGGGCCACCAGAGTCTTATGGAGCTCTGTGAACTTCTGCGCGATCTGTACCACCTGCACACGAATGCACAGAGATACACTGTTAGCATCACGGTGTAGCATTTCACCTAACAGAGAGTGTAGTACAATGGATGTATATTTAAGACACTATTATAAAATATATAAGTTACATAAATGTTATTTTCTACTTTTATATAAATGTATATTATCTGAAAGGTACATTATGATTCAACCGGTTATCATGCTTTCCATAATGGTGATGGAATCCAAGAACAGCAACATAAACTGTTAATGTTTTATTTCCATCTCATGCTGCATTGTCTTTGATTAAAGGTCAGTTCTAGCATCGTTTCAGGAGTAATATTTGTAATTAAAAACAGTTGAATAAAACAAAACAGAGTTTTGAAAAGGCCCCCATAGTGTGTCAAAGGTCTTGGTTTATACATTTGTCAATCGCATCATACCCTTAATTTAAATTAGCTAAAAAACACAACCTATAGAACTTGAAGTTTAACCTTGGCCCTTTAGAATTATAAAAATTCAAAATAATAACAAACAATTTCTCTATATTCGAAAATGTTTCCCTTCAGAATAATCTGAAGATACTCTAATGCAGGGGTGTCAAACTCATTTTCACAAAGGGCCACTCTACAATATGATAATCACACTAAGGGCCAGACTGACATACCTTCTTTTTAATCGTAAAATAAAAAGAACATATCTAAGTAAGTATATAAACGCGTACAATGGCTAGTTTTCGCTTCAACATTTTCGGGGGACAAATTATAGGTGGGGTGTATGGGGGTGCTCCCCCCAAAAAATTTTAATGTCACACACTTAATTTCCTGCATTCTGGTGGATTTTTATCCACCGATCTGTGCCTTTTCGGCATCAATTTATGTCGGAAATGTCTTAATTTTTGTAAAGGCAAAGACAACATTCAGGTTCCTGGTGAAACAATTATAAAGGACTATAATGCAGTAAGTCTCTCAGGCATTCTGGATTGAGCCACAATATTTATTCTCCTGGATTTTTCAAAACTTTCTGCACATTCAAAACATATCACATGTTTTGTTTTTTTAGGAATCATGACGCAGCACCAGTGTTAGCTATGACACTTTACATTGGTAATGAAATGCCAAGCCACCATTGGAAACGAAAGGGGTGGGCTATCAGCAGCTAGCTAACGTTAGCTAGTTGGCTAAATTGTAACTTAAAGCAAAAATTAGAAACCAGATAATTTTGGCATTAATCCTTAGACACAATCAATCATCAATATTGCATGCTATTTAGCCACATATATTGGCCTATTTACAGCCCTCAGAAAACTGACAGCTCTTCTTAGATCATGCAAGTTCATCAATTCATGGCTTAAAATCCTGAGCTGTGGAACTTTCAGCAGACATTCCTAGCTGTAAGCAAAGTACAGTTCCTAGCAGTTGGGAGCGTATGCGATGTGCGGATATGACACAGGCTCCATGAAGAATACATTTTTTTATTTATTTTTTTTTCCAGAATTGATTCAAATCGGCCGAATTGATTCGCGGGCCACATCAAAACGTGCCTTGAGTTTGACACATGTGCTCTAATGCTTCCAAAAGACCAATTCATTGTTATCATACATTCAGCTTTGAATCCCATTTTCTTTTGTTGATATTATTAGTACAACTTCATTCTTTTAACTGTTTTTATTTTATATTTTTTTGTGTAATAAAATCAATAGGCCAATATTTATTTATTATATCATAACTGCACAGCACTCACACTTTTCTTTTGTCTTGCTTGGAGGTGTGCAGTGATCCAGTGATTATAGACAATTTTTTGGACACAACTCAATAGCATAAATGAGCGATTGTTTTTCCACACTGGTTGAAAAGATTCTCACCATAGTTCAAATTTATCTAATTATTATTGTGAAGAAGAGGATGCAGGGGGCGCCCTTAGCTCAGTTGGTAGGGCATCCCCCCCCCCCCCCCCCCGGGCCGGGCCCAGCTGCAGACACGGGTTTGATTCCCGCCCGTGGTCGTTCTCTGCATGTCACTCCCCTCTCTGCCCCATTTCACCTCTGTCTCTCTGCGCTATCAACAAAAGCATAAAAATGCCCAAAAAATATTAAAAAAAAAAAGAAAAAAAAAAAGAAGAGGAAGCAGCCTAACAGAACACATCCACTGTTTAACTTTGCCCACCTCATCATCATAGGCCCACGGTGGTATAGAGAACTGCATGGCAGGCATGAAGGCAGACAGCTCCAACCATCGGATGTACAGCTCTCTGTCTGGAAGACCACTTTCGCCATCCACACCACCTTGAAATCAACATAGATGTCAGATTGTAGACAGAAACCCTATCAAAGATCAATATGTGTAATGTGTTATAGAGGTTTACCATACCTGCAGTGCGGTTGGGGTATGCATTCCCTCCTATCATATCGGGTAAGACAAACTGGTAGCCCAGAATGCTAATAGTCAGAACAGTGGGGATGATGGACTTGAGGCCGAGCTCATAACCCCACACAGAGTCTCGGTCAATGATCCTGAAGAAGCAGGAGATGTTCTGACTCTGGTAGCCCACCCTAAGCTCTGCTCGCTCGCTGAACGGTATAGCCATCTCCGTGTAGCGGCGGGTGAAGGTGGAGGGGTCAGACAACGGGACAAATGTGCTGAACTGGCGTGGGAGGTAGCTCGTCTCTCCTGCATCGAACTTGAAGGACGTCACGTGGTAGCGGCTTTTGAGCATTCTCAGATGTGAGGAATACCACTCTCGGGCCTCCGGGTTGGTAAAGTCCAAGATTCCTCCAATGCCGTTCCACCAGCGAACCAGAGCAGGCAGCTCACCGCTCGGCTCCCGCACAAACAGGCCTTTCTCCACGGCCACACCGAAGTTAATGGAGTCGTAGTTGATAAAAGGGTGTGTCCAGAGCGACACTTGAAAACCGTCCTCTCTGAGTTTGTCAAACATCCCGCTGGCATTGGGGAACTTCTGCGGGTCAAAGTCAAACTCTCCGTAGTCTGCGGTGTAGCGGTCGTCCAGCTCCAGGTGGGAGCAGGTGAAGCCGTGCTTGGTGATGTCAGAGGCGTAGCGCAGCAGCTTCTCTTGAGTCACAGCCGTCTTGTGGAGAGCCCAGGTGGACCACAATGGTTTTTTGAAAACTTCAGGAGACGGGACCTTGATAGGCTTTGGGAAGTACCGACGCACCTGAGCACATAATACATGTATATAGAGACTTACTACAAAGGTTTTAAAATCAACAGTTTTTGTTTTTTCCATCTCAGAATGCAAAGTGAAAAAGTATTTTGGAAATGTTTTGTATTTGTTCTCTAACCAAGAGTTACAAGAGGAGATAGAAACCTCTCTCACATGTGTACGTTGAATATGCCAGCAGCCTGTTAGCTTAGCATTATGACTGGAAACTAATTTGTCTCTGGGGGAAGTTACGGCTCACAGCAAAGAAGAAGAAAAGAAGAAAGAAGTCCCATCCATTATATGATATAATGATACTATAATAACAGAGAAGAAAATTAATCAATAACACTTCTGACAGCTGATTTATTGTTTAAGCAATCAATCTGTCTTCACACCAGTTATGAATACGTTATGAATCAGATGAACATCCATCTTACACGGCAACCCGCCTCTGGTTTTTCCTGTTATCTTAACTTGCTTTAGGTTCATTTTGTTATACTTTGTTACAATTTGCAAAAAGAATTTGGCCTCGCTCTGTGAGTGCACCACAATCTGTCTGGAAGTGAACCAACACCTGCCTTTCAAGTTTCCTTGGTGCAGTCATTTGGTGCATACCCAAGTGCAAAAGCAGCAAATTCCCACCTGTCAAAAAGTTTCTGCTCTTGTCGTTCAAAACTAAATGTACAGTACACCCTTTACTTACCATGTACTTGTGAATAGAGGTAACATCTGACCCCACACACACTCTGTAGCTGAGCTCCGGTAAGGCCTGCTGACCCTCTGGTGGTCTGAAGGGAGAGTCCTGGTATCGGGCCTGGAACCTGAGCGTCCTGTCCTTCTCTGACCATCCCAAATTAAACGGTACCGAATCGTTAATCTTGATGGCGGTTGCATTAGAAGACAGCCAATAGCGCTCCAAGATCCCCCCAAAAGCATTACGATTGGAGTAGATATCACTGGTGATGAAGGGCTGTGGTTCCTCCTCGCCCTGGATCCTCATAGGCCAGTACTGTGTTGCCGTCTCCGCTCCTCCGTACCAATGGGAGCCGTTATATGCCATGACGTGCTCCACCAAGGGCTTGTTTTCCAGCTCCTCCCAGCGAACGCGGTAACACATCACTGTGTCTTTTGGTCGCACCGTCTGGATAAAGAAGTTGAGCTTGCCAGAATTCGACTTAGTGCAGCTCAGAAAGTTTCCCTCCTTTGAGCAGGAGTCCAGATTCAGAGTGCCAGATCTGGGAAAGAGCATTGACGGAGTGTAAGAAAATACAAACTTAACTTAACATTGCACAGCACAAACTAAGCAAATATTATTAGCAGGAAGACATAATTATGCATTGCTGAAAGTTTATCAAAATGATTGAGACTCCTACAACAGAGAAAAAAAGCATAAGCACAATACCAGATATTGCATGTCACTACTCTGGCATTGAATATCTTTTCAATATTCTATTATTCTGTATTATATTCGATAGCTCTACTTTGCAAGTGCATGGATTGACCTGTGGCTAATTCTGTCAATGGGAACTCTGCTGATAAAGGACATGACTGTATAAGGGCATAATCATGTGTCTGTCTCGTCTGGCTTTCCATTATCTATCCACATATTGCGAAGAGGCAGCATGTTAGTGCCGCTCAGCACAAACAGAGAAACAACTGTGCCGAGGCCCAAATAAAAGTTATATGTGTTATTACTAGGGTTATTGTTAGCCAAGATTCACTGGCTTCTTAGTTTCGAAAGTGAAGTCTTTGTCACGTGAGTACTCGGGATTGCATACAATGAACAATAGTTCTCTTTTTTCATGTGGACACTGTGTTTGAATTGCTCTGAAATAACCATACCATTAACAACATAACATTTCCTTCAACTAATTTGAAAATAAATACACATTTATTTTGTAAATCGACATATTGTTTAAACCACTTTCCAACAAGGAAATGCTAAAGATTATCTGCTACCAGTTTCTTAAATCTGAGCATCTTCTGCTTTTTTTATTTATTCAGTTGTAAATTAAATATCTTTTGGTTTCAGGCTAGAATTTGAGTGCCACTTTGGTCTCTAATCAATTTGTCCTGGCATTTTATGGGAAATAAAATCATGAACAGAATCATGACAATAATAAGCAGATTCATCAAAAATTTAAATAATTGTACAGTGGACCCACTTGAAGGTCATGGTGAAGATGACAGCCCCTGCCTGGTTACGAATGATAAAGCCGTCCCTGTTTAGGTCCAGCAGCTCAGCTTTCAGCAGCTGGGCTTTACGGAGGGACGCTGAGTAGTAGCACCAGGCAACCACAGAAGCCAGGACCAGCACACAGCCTAACATGCCAGCTAACACCAGGGGCCGGCCTTCATGAGCAAGCTTTTTCTTCTGTGGAGAACCACCAGCTGTATGCTGCTCCCCAGGAGCCACCGGGACAATCTGATACATATTGAAGGCAGGGAGTTGTGAAGGGGAAAGGAGGTTTGGAGGAGGAGACTAGTCAGTGTTGGTGAAAATGTCTGGAATATGTCCTCTTCACTGGCAAAGGAAAGCCTGATATCTAGCCGCAGATCTTTAGCAAAGTCTCCATTTGTGATTGAGGGGCTGATTCGTCCAAACCTGAGAGATTGAAAGAGATTGACATTCAGTTGAAACATGGCACAACGAGGAAAAACCTTAGGTTGAAAAAGGGTCAGATATCATATACTCATATAGAGTAATACATGAATTGTAAACAAACTGACTCTGAGTTATTTATTGAAAGACATACTAGTTATTAAGTTCCAAATGATCAGAATTTGACACACAAATCTAGTGTAAGTCTATTTTAAGCGTCATAACACGAGACCTTTGATTGACAATCCAATTCTTCTCATCACCACTGACAGTTTCCAGGAACTGTACTTATAAATAGCTTTTCGAGCTTTCAATGCTGTATGCTATTAATTATCATCTGCCCTCTATATCCTCCTTTTCTCTAAAAAAACCCAAAACAAATATATCTCTAGCGCTGCTGTACATGCATCACACACCACACTACGACTCCCGAATAAAGCTACACATTATTGTACTGCAAGTGTGCCCTGCTGTTAAAATGGCTCTGCAGCAGAAACACAGCACAGAAGTTTTCCTCGGGTAAGTGGCAGCAAGCCAATCTCCGTAACCAGTGACAACATAAAAACATGCTACGATAAGACAAAGTACAGACACATTGTCAGCATAGTTCAAGTACATTTATCTCTCGGGTAAGACCACCTGAGAAATGAGTAAATAATAATTTAACAATGTAAGTAGCAGTCCTCAAATCAACATAGGCTACTACTGCAGCAAGACTACAGTTTTCAGATTAAGCTCAGGCCAGTCATTTACAACCAGAACCACATTTAACCTCCCGACAGGTATATTTTATTCCATTGAAGGTTAGGTGGCAAATTCAGCAATGGAGAAAAGGAAACCTTGTAAATGCATGCGCTGCAAAAATTGTGTCCCTGTGCAAAAAAACACTGAACAGCCCTTCATAGGCAGACTGCTGCGTGACACCTCTTCCTCTTGACGACGGCCTAAACAAGCCTCTGTTAGAATAACCCTTTGCACTTGAACTCTGCTGTGTTTATAAGTACAGACAAAACTGCACATTGCATTAGCACACGTTTAGTTTTTGGTATTCATGTTTTCTGTAACAAAAACTGTTTCTTTACTCTACATTGTTCAATTCACTTTTACTGCAATGATTCTTAATTGAACAAGCAATTCCCTGGAAACATTGTGTTGTGAGCTTTCAAATATTCATGGCCTTAATATAAGCACTCATTGGCATTTAAAGGAAAATGTCATAAATTAATGTAATACAATTGTACAATCATTACAGCGCACAATGTCTTACCGTGCATAGCATTATAACATTATAAAAACACTTCACTTAAGTTGTTGGCCATTGTTTATTTTTATAAAAATGTACAGTAGGTCTATATGCACCCTTTTAATGCACATAATACTTATATTTATTTCTTCCCATCTTTGTTTTAGCTGTAGCCTATAGGCCCAAAGTCCAACTTCTGGTAAATTGTTCTTGAAACCATGTAGGCAACTTAAAATCGGTTTCAAATTCCTTTACTGATTGTTGGCCAATAGAGTTGATCTGTATTATGATTATGGAAATCCTAGAGGTTTAGTTCAGTACATGATATTAAATTGTGGCATTCCTCAGATCGCCATCATTAGCCAAGACTCTGTGGCAAAAAAAAATTAAAAAAATTGCATTTTGCTAGTTTGGAAGTGTAAAAGCAGTCATTGCAACTTGCTTAGCCTACTGTTTCGATATACAGCAGTGTCGTGGGCTGAATTATGAGTGTTATGCATGTTTTTTCGTAGCGAGCTCACAAATACAGTGGGCCTACATAACAGACACACGTTTCCATCGTAGTGACAGCGCTTGGTGTTCACATTAGTTGAAGCTATATACTAAAAGAGATGCACTGACTTTGCTGAAATGATCACAGTGGACACGAACCTGGTCCCCATGTGTATATGTTGTGTTTTTTCCACTAGAGTGTCAAGGTGACATAAGTAAGCCTACTGTCCAATCGTTTCAGATGTGCCAGTGCCTGATCGATATCCAACAAGCCCTCGTCGACACGGCTGTTGTCGGTACTATTATGCTACAGTGACACGGTAACCGGCTATAACAGTTCGGTTTCCAAACAGCCCTGTTCACATATCACCTTACTAGCTATATCAATAACAACTTAAGTTAGTACATGCATTCAAATTTACATTTATAGCGTTGTTTGGTCGTAAAAAGAGAGTTCTTACCTCCGCACCTAACTCTCTGGGGGTCAGTGTGTACAGCTGGGAGCGCAGTAGCCCTCTGCGCATGCGCGAAGTGGTTAAAAGTTCCGCGTTCCCGCAAAACAACGACCATCTAGAAGCTGATTGGTCCATCCGCCTGTCACTCCAAGACAACGCCACCAAGTGGACTTCTGGGAAATGTAGTTGGTGAATCTTCTTCGGCGAGTCCTTCTAAGTTTACAGGAGCTTTCGAGTTTATTTCTTGCCTGCAACTTAGATCAAAAACCGACAGGACAGATATTAAATTGATAAGGTAAGGTTGGATTACAATCATTTTAAAATGTCTGTGTGACCGTTGCCAATGGAAACAATTCAAATAATACAATTTGCGCTATTTTATCTTTTTTTTGTATGCCTTCAAAAGACTCAGAGTAGGATATAGGCTACAGCCTATTTAATAGTCTTTAATATTAGTAGTGTGCCAAATTAGTTGGCACAGGAGATTGCACAACTAGGCTACTCTACAAGGGCAAAATCTTCCATAGAAAATAATAGTGTTCGTGTATCGTGACATGCTTTCTACCACTGGGTGACAGTAAAAAGCCATCAACAGAAGCTGAAGGACACCGTGAGATCATGGTGGAGCAAAGACCCGTGTGGTTTATCCCTGTTTATCTTCAGAGATTATTGTGGGCCCATTGTTGTCGCAACAGAAGAAAAACCTAATAAGTAAAACAAATATATATATGTGATGTTGCTATAGCCTAGTAAACAGCTTTATTAAAGTTTCATTTTGAAAGAAACATTTATGGAATAGCTTAAATCTACCTAACGATAGCTTTAGTAGCAGTGGTTAGATCATGTTAGCAGTGGCTAGTAACCCAAGAGGTTGTTAGAGTTACCTCCACTAGTAGGCCTACCGCCTACCACCAATTGGGGATAGGATAGGAACCATGGACATATAAAGAGATAGGAACATGGACTGTTACCCACTTCCTACTGGACCCTCCACGTGATTTTAACGACAGGAAACGGAAGCAGTCAGACTATATAGACACGCCTATAAAAAAAAAATTTAGGTAAGAAAGTAACACAGACGAACACTGAATTTTATTTAGGCTATTTCTCATACTGTAACAGATACAATCATGTTACTTAGATTAAATTGCAGTTGTCCAGGCAAAATTGCCAATTTACATAGGGGAGAACGGGGTAAGTAGTCACACTTTTTACTCTAGTGAGAATTGCTCATCACCTAAACATCTTTCGATAGTTATTCCTACATTAAATTGAAGCTTAAGGTGTTGGCTTGAAATGTGAACCCCTCACTTTTTCTATCTTATTGTAATAAAGAAGAAATTAATCATCAAAGACACCCTTACACATTGTGACAATCAACCCCATCAAGGGGTCGGTTGTCATACACTATGGGGTTGTTTGTCACAATGTTATCTTAATGGGAATAATCTTAAAAAGAAGGAAAGAAAGTAGAACTAAATTTGAAAATGCAATTGCATTGTCAAGTTGACAAATAGGCCTATATAACTTACTGTAGCCTTGGCAGCTAGTCTAGTTTGGGATGCACTGGGTTGTTTTGATTTTGTTGCCCTTTTTTCCTTTGCATGCTAACTGCCTTTTCCTGCTCTATTCTTTCCTTCTCTGGGGTGTCAGTGAGGATACAGCTTGACAATTTATTTCGTTATTGGGTTCCTTTTCTGGCTGTAGCCTTTGGATAACATGTGACAACCAACCCCCCCAAAAATGTGACGACCAACCCCAACTTGAATTTTTTGATAGCATCAAGGCCAACAACCATCTGACAACTAATTAGCTTGCTAACCACAATCTAAACTATAGTTTACCCTTCACACTTTTAATGGGTAACAAGTGTTTTGTTATAAACCCATTCTGTAAAAGCCTAGAAGAAGAATACTGAGGAGCTCAATATTTTCAATTTGACGTGAGAAACACAAACAGTCCTCTCACCTCAAATTCAGCAGTCTAACTCCAAGGAAGACTATGTAGGTGACCTCTGATCCCAATTCTGGATATTTACATACCAAAATTTCACAGACAGCGCCTTCTGGTTCCGAGATATAACGATTGTGACAACCAACCCGTGTGACAAATTACCCCGTTCTCCCCTACAACTAAATGGAGCTACTCCAAGCCAAAGGAAGTGTGCGTAAAATGTGCCATTTGTAGTCTCTTGGCCACCAAGCCTGTACTCCAGGCTTACCAACATTCATCTGTCACTTTTGTGACTCTGATTTGATAACAAACACACATATAGAAATATAGCCTATTTACATTGTTTTTTTTTATTTTTGACCTACATGTTCTTTATGCAGGTATTAACAAATTGCATAGTGTGGGGCCTCTGTTTCTGCTTAGTTGATAACTTTTACAACTTGCCCAAGCATGTGTTACAACCTACCCTGGTAATGGGGTAACAAGGGTACGTAGCAGAGGTAAGGGATGTAGCACAGGCAGCCAATGCTGGATTTCCAACTGAGCAACTGCCCCAGGCCATCAGGGGCTAAACTAAAGTCTCAGGTTCACCGTGTGGAAGTTGGTTTTGGTAAATTCATAGCTGCCATTTTGTTGGACTTTGCAACTCTTATCATTCAGTAGATTACTGAATGGGGCCTGTATTACTACCGAATGTTTTGGTGCTATGGTCGCAAGAGTTACAGTAAAACTACCAGTTCCTATAGAAGCAGTTGTAGGAGTGGGGATAATGGTTGCAGTACCAGTAAAAGTGGTATTTGTAGCAGGAATAATATCTGGAAACTGTGTTTCAGAACCGACACTGACTAAAGTGACTCATCCACTGATGTGCAGGGCGTTGAGGGTGCGGAGGAGGAGATGTTGCTGATGCTGGTGTCCCTGTTCTGCTGTGTCCCTGCAGCCAAGGCCTGTCTGCAGTGTGACCGCAGGATCAGGCTCCTTCTGGAGGACTTTGTCCTCTCTGCTCCCAGTGTGAACGACCAGATTGAAATGAAAAAGATTTGTGACCAGGCCTATGTGACCTACAAAGAGACCAGCCAGAAACAAAACGGAGTTATTGGTGAGACCAACAGCAAAGTATGACATGGCATCAGTGTTGACTTTGCTTATAAATGTGTATTTAAATAGATATGAGTTACACACTTGTAACTTCAAAAATGTTCTAAAATACTGTAAATGGTATATGCCTAAATTTACGTTGCACTTTTATCCAACTAGCCTAACAAGGCCTTTGCTGTGTACTCCCACATTCACACACACACTCAAATACTGATATTGCCAAGCTACCACGCAGGGTGCTGGCTAACCAATGGAAGGGATTTGTGGTTCAGTGTCAGTGCCCAAGGACACGTTGACATGTGGGCAGGAGGAAATCAGGAGACCTGTGATCAGTGGATGACCCGCAACGCCTCCTGAACCACATCCATCCAATATCATCAGCCTTTCAAAGCATTTTAATAATCTTGCAGTCTGAGCTCTTGATACTATGGCTGTCATTTTGTTCTGAATGAAGGTATGAGTGAGATGCTTGAACTGTAACAGTAACAAAGTGTTTGTCTGTTTGCCATTGATCAGATCCCACCACTCTGTACAGAGCCAGGACTGAGTACCAGAGTGAATTTGACCGCTTCTTGAAAACAAAACACACTGGTGAGAAACAAAATAAAACAAAACATTTTAATATATCATATACGTATATTTATTCAAAATGGATTCCACAGTAGTTGGTGAAAAACTGTATTCAAACATTGAGGTCTTTGTAATTTTTCCTTTTGACATATGACGATGTCATCATAACATCCTCAATGTCCACCTAATTTTAAGAGAAAGGCTGCTCTCTTTTTTTTAAAGGCTCCGTAACATTTGAAGCCATTCAGATCATGGAGAAGGGCAGGAAGATCTTAGAGAAACACTTGGACACATCCATGCATGATGGTAATTGCCATGAATAACAATGAGTGTTCTGCACAGCATGAGGCAGGCACTTTGTGGAAGTCGTTGACTGTGTACAAGATGCATTAGTTTCACCTCATTTGTTTGTCTTTCCCTCAGGATTGTGCCCTAACAAGTGTGGTAAGTATGTCCTGTCTGATCTTTCCCTCACTATAAATATGTTTAAATCCATTTCAAAGCACAGTGTGTACTTTTATATTATATATTCAGCCCTGCAGGACATGTGCTTGTGTGTGTCGTATGGTTTTTCAGGGCTTTTAAAGAGGAGAGTAATGGATTGCTTCTCCTGCCGCTACAAGATACACATCTGTCCCTCCCCCTCTGGCCAGCAGGATTGTGGGGGTATATTCTTGTTTGTTTGTTTGTTTGGGTCAGTCGTACCTATTATAACAAGTACAAGGACACATGCTGTTACGAGCGTGTAAATGTGTTCCCAAGCTGGGCACAGCTGCGGCCCGTCCATGTGCACGGGTAATGAAAAAGATTATTCAACTAATCCCTGTGCGTATGGATGAAGGGTTTCTCCTTTTCTCTCTGCAGAGAAGCCACTGCATGCTGAGGAGGGAGGCCAGGCAGTGCTGGACTGTTTCCTTCCATGGCATAGTCTTCTGTTGGGAAGACCAGAGTACCACTACTCCTGGGCCCCCGGCGTGCCAGAAAATAGAAAGGTCTCCCTCCATGACAACACAAACAGAAGTATTAGTAGCAGCCTCACACTTTAAAGGTGCAACGAGGAACTTTAAATATATCTGAAACAGTCTCATCTTTCCTCTGATGATCATAAATGACACGTAACAGCAAACGAGACCATTAGTGCAAATAATTCTATTTGTATGTAGTTTTGCTTCATGCCTTTGTCATGGGTATGCTCACCCAGGAACAACAGCAAACAGCATAAACTGAAAGTTCCTCGGAGCACCTTTAACTTCCTCATTACTATGTATTACGTTTTTTTTCCTTATTTAGCTGTATAGTATCATCATGAATAAGCATATTTATTTATTTACTGTCTGACATCTTTTACACCCACTTGCTTACAACTATCACTTCCTAATTTGTGTGTGCAGCTGAGCGAGAGTGACTTCAACGCCTTGGTAGTGACAGATGACTCATCTGTGGTCTTAAATCAGCTGCATGTTGATGAACAAGGAACATATCGCTGTTTTTTGCAGGGCCGGAATAATGGAACCGTCTTCTACCGAGTCGCTTTCCCACTCACCGGTAGTGTATTGCTCTAGTAGATGCGTCACCACTTAAAATTTTTTAGATCATTCAACTCTGACGGGGCAAAAACAAACACTACAATCTACATTTATTAATTCTAAATAAATGGAGCTATATATAAATACTTTAAAATCTCTGTGAGAGATAACTGGAAGATAAGTCAAAAGTTCCTAGTTTTGGTATTCCAGTACAACGTTATTCAGGAGGTCCCCAAGCAAAATTATAAAAACAGCAGTACTACATTTTTAAAGAGATTACTTTGCTACATGTTCAAAAGGGAACAGAATACATGGCAGTTTTGTTAGGCTTATACTTAATTTCTGTGTATGTGTGTGTCTGTGCTTATGGTTTGAATCTGTCAGGAACTGTAGATATATATATACATATACAGGTGAAACTCATATTATTAGAATATCATGGAATTTTTTTAAAAATCTAATTGAATTCAAAAAGTCAAAGTTCCATATATTCTAGATATATTAGACATATAGTGATATATTTCAGGCATTTTTTTTGATTAAATGTACAGGATTCCGGCTTACAGCTCATGAAAACCAGAAATTGAACATCTCAAAATATTAGAATATATTCCATAAGGCCAATAAAAACAAATAGTTATAATACAGAAATGTCGCTTTTTTCATAAGTATTTTCATTCATCTACTATAAACTTGGTCTGGGTTCTTATTTTGCATGAATTATTGCATTAATGTGGCATGGCATGGTGACGATCAGTCTGTGGCACTTCTGAGGTGTTATGAAGCCCAGGTTGCTTTGATAGAGGCCTTCAGCTCGTCTGTATTGTTGGGTCTGGTGTGTCTAATCTGCCTCTTGACAATAGCCCATAGCTTATCTATTGAGTTCAGGTCAGGAGAGTTGTCTGGCCATTCAAGTACAGTAATACCATGGTCAGTCAACCAGTTACCAGTGGTTTATGGTACTGTGGGCAGGTGCCAAATCTTGCTGGAAAAGGAAATTGTCATCTCCATAAAGCTTGTCAACAGACGGAAGCATGAAGTGCTCTAAAATCTTCTGGTAGATGGCTGTGTTGACTCTGGACTTGATAACACAGTGGACCAACAGCAGCAGATGACATGATACCTAAAATCATCACTGATACAAATGAAATGTTGCGTTTCATTTTGAAATCAATGTCCCACAGTCTAGTGGAAGAGTGGAGGGGCACACAATCCAAGTTGCTTGATGACCAGTGTCAAGTTACAACAGTCAGTGATGATTTGAGGCACCATGTCATCTGATGGTGTTGGTCCACTGTGTTATCAAGTCCAAAGTCACCACAGCTGTCTACCAGGAGATTTTAGAGCACTTCATGCCTGCGTCTGTTAATTAGCTTTATGAAGATGCTGAATTCCTTGTTCCAGCAAGACTTGGCACCTGTCCACAGTGCCAAAACCACTAGTAACTGGTTGACTGACCATGGTATTTCTGTACTTGATTGGCCAGACAACTCTCCTGACCTGAAACCCATAGATAATCTATGGAGTACTGTCAAGTGGCAGATGATACACACCAGACCCAACAATACAGACGAGCTGAAGGCCACTATCAAAGCAACCTGGGCTTCCATAACACCTCAGCAGTGCCACAGACTGATAGCATCCATGCGACGCCGCATTGAGGCAGGAATTCATGCAAAAGGGGCCCAAACCTAGTACTGAGTACATATGCATGATTATACTTTCTAGAGGGCCGACATTTCTGTATTGAAAATCCTTTTTTTATTGATTTTATGTAATATTCTAATTTTATGAGATTTTGAATTTGGGGTTTTCATAAGCTGTAAACCATAATCATCAAAGTTATAACAAATAAAGGCTTGAAATATCTCACTTCGCATGCAATGAGTATATATAATATATAAGTTTCACCTTTTAAGTTGAATTACTGAAATAAATGAACTTTTGCATGATATTCTAATTTTTCGAGTTTCACCTGTATATACACACTCACCGGCCACTTTATTAGGTACACCTGTTCAATGGCTAATAAAACCCAATAGCTAATCAGCCAATCACATGACAAAAAAGAAATGCATTTAGGTATGTAGATGTGGTCAAGACAACATGCTGAAGTCAAACTGAGCATCAGAATGGGGTAGAAAGGAGATTTAAGTGACTTTGAACGTTGCATGGTTAATGGTGCACGGCAGGATGAATCCATACTTTCATGTTGTTTACGCCAAATTTTGAACCTGCCATCTGAACGTCGCAACTGAAATAGAGACTCATCAGACCAGGCATGATTTTTTCAATCGTCTATTGTCCGATTTTGGTGATCCTGTGTGAATTGTAGGCTCAGTTTCCTGTTCTTAGCTCACAGGAGCGGTACCCGGTGGGGTCTTCTACTGCTGTAGCCGATCTTCTTCAATGGATGTGTTGTTCGTTCAGAAATGGTATTCTGCATACCTTGGTTGTAACAAGTGGTTATTTGAAATACTGTTGCCTTTCTATCATCTCGAACCAGTCTGCCCATCCTCCACTGACCTCTGACTTCAAGAAGGCATTTTGGTCCACACAACTGCTGCTCACTGAATATTTTTCCTTTTTCGGACCATTCTCTTTAAACCCTAGAGATGGTTGTGCTTTAAAATCCCAGTAGATCATTAGTTTCTGAAATACTCAGACCAGCCCTTCGGGCACCCTCAACCTTGCCATGTTCAAAGTCACTTAAAACCCCTTTCTTCCCCATTCTATTGCTCGGTTGTAACTTCAATTTATTGTCCTGTCCAGGTCTGCATGCCTAAATGCATTGAGTTTCTGCCATGTGATTGGCTGATTAGTTATATGTGTTAAGAAGACATTTAACTGCTGTAACTAATAAAGTGGCCGGTGTGTGTGTGTGTGTGTGTATATATAGCAGTACCTTATGCCTAAAGGTCTAACGATAGCTCTCTAAATTCACCAAATAAATCCTTCAATATGAGGACCCCTGGGAGGAAATCTTTTGTAAATGTAATCAACAGCTTACTGTGTGTGTCTGGTTTGCCTTTTATATGTTACTCCACAGCTCTGACATTTTCATCCTCCTTCTTCACAGTTGCCCCTTTGCCTGACCAATCTCCCCGGCCCGTTGTCACTCTGCCCCCCATGCCCCATGGAGACAACTACTCCCCTTTTAAACCTACCGAAGGCCTATTGGTGCCAGTCATAGCCATGGTTACTGCTCTGAGTCTTGCAGCGAGCGTAGGCCTCACAGCTGTACTGGGGTAAGAGACAGTAAGTGGGTGGAGGGGGAGAAAGGGAGAGGGTGAAGGGCTGAGATGGAAGGGGAGAGGGGAGAGAGGTGACAGTCACAGAGCTAAATGACACAAGTTGAAAGAAGTGTTTTCATGTAGCGTGAGAGATTGATTTGTAACTTATGAGGCTTAGGTGAAGTTACAATAGTTATATTTGGCTTCATTGTTTATAATTGAACCAATTATTCTACGTCAATGAGCTGTTTTCTCGTATCGTCACTTCTTCCAGGAAGTGTTAAAAACAAAAAGGGATTCATTTAGATTGAACACACATCAAGGGTAGCTTTTTTGAAATTTGCTGTAATTTAATGGTGTTTAGTTTTTACTTAAATTAAGACTACTGCATGTGTTTGTGATCTTTGTAGACTGATGATCAATCAGAGGCGAGAGGCAGAGGAGCAGAGAAGAAGGAGGAAGAAGGAAAAAAACATGCAGAATAAAGGGTGATAAAAATACGGTGTACGGTAATGCACGCTTTGATGACAGGGAGGTTTGAGTAACTTCAGGTTGGAAATTCAGCAGCTAAATTAATTTCCCAGCACAAAGGAATCCAGAAATGACATTGAAGTGAGAAAAGATGTTCGACTACATGCAGATGCGGCTACACAAAGCATATGAGGTGTCTCAATGTTTTAAAACACGTTTTTAAGTTTAAGGTCAGTCAGTGTGAATAATGGCGAATCAAACACTAGAGATCTCACCGTGTGGTGTAACACAACCAGAGTAAACACACACGCCCACGTAAACACACATACTAAAATTACCCCAGAAACCACTCAACTTTCCGTAACATTAAGTCAGTGGTCTGACCCCGGCAGGGTCACGCTCCCCCTGAATGGAGTGATGCCATTGTCACGTGGGTGTTCATGAGAGGAATCAGAGATGAGGTAAATCTCCCGGATTACAGTCTTTTTCAGAGATTAATAGCCCCAGCCTTCCAATTAATCCTGGATAATCCCCTCTGGGAGGAGTGGGGGTAAAAGCCATTAGCAGCAGATGTTTTCATCAGGGTTTCTTTTAATGTTTATTTACCGATATATTCACTCATAGTGACTGAGTAAGGGGGACTTTTGCATCACCAGCAATGTCCTGAAGTCATTGTTTTCATTACCAGATTATTGTTGGTTTCCTTCTTCCTACTGGATGTTCTCTGTACATTTTGATGATCTCATTTTACACATGTTCGGTTGTGATCTCTACCACAAGCCTGTCACGTGTCATATTTCTGCTATTTCTGTCCAACAACGAATTCAAACCCATCTCAAAGCGTTGTGTCATGCCAGATTTACTATTTTCCAACCGTGACGCCATACTTAACATAGAGAAGATGATCAATTATTTGGACCGGCTGAAAATGAAAGCGAGTTGTTGGTTTCGACACCTCATCCAGGAATTAAGGAAATAAATCGTCTCTGAAGTCCCTTATCGTTGCTCAGTCAAACTTTTTTTAAGTCAGGCGTAGTCAGTTTAGGTTAGGAGTCGTAATGTAACAGTTGTTATGATACAGTTTCGATGTGTGTGTGAGTGGAAGCCGAGGCCTGCGTGGATGGTAACAGGATGTATGTGCGGTGCTGTTTCCTGTCTGGTTGCTGAGATGGGGGCGAATGTTGAAAAGAAAATACATTCTTTTAAGGCACCCACAGTAAAAAGACAATGGCGTCACAGTTTTCCAACTCACCAGACCTCCTTGCTTCACTGTGGGTTTTTGAAGCCTAAAGTGCAGGTTGAGGCCACGTTAAATGCATGCTTAGCAGCCCTACTGCCAGCTATCACAAACTGTGTACAGATTTGTGTGTGTGTGTGAGTGTGTGCATGTGCATGTGCGTGTGTGTGTGTGTGTGTGTGTGTGTGTGTGTGTGTGTGTGTGTGTGTGTGTGTGTGTGTGTGTGTGTGTGTGTGTGTACTGCAGTGGATTGAAATTACAGAGTCAGCAGGGAGAGACACAAAGTAGCAGTGCTGCTGAGGGACCAGCAGGCAGCAGTGGGTGGAGGAGAGGGGAAGTGGGAATGTGAAGAAGGAAAGTGGAGTCAGAGGTTTGAGTGGGAGACGTTTGTGAGGGCGGCGAAGTAACTTTTGAATGTGGTTTATGAGGATATGAAAAGACAAAGAAGTCACACAACATCTTGTGATATAAACTATCCAACACTGCACAAAGAGTATATTTTGTGTGTTACAGAGCAATGAGTATTTTTTTTCAATTGAGGGGTACCTACCATATCTTAATACATTAGAATTGCTGGTGTTTGACTTAAATATTACTCATGCCTGGAGATTTAAGTAAAGTTGTATTGAAAGATACTTGAGTAAAATTGAACAAACAAGACTCATTTTGAGATGTGCTCAAAGCCCCTCAGTTTCAAATGTAAGGTATTATCTTCCATGTAATTAAATATTCAGAAATATTAAGCAAGACACCCAAGTGCATTAAAATATACACTAAGGGATTAAAAATATGGGAACGTTTTGGTCATATTTCAATTGATTGTAGACAACACTGTCACACTCAAACATTTCAAACTGAATATTTCTAATTACTGATTTTCCAACTGAGTAAGGTGATGACAGATAAAAACAAAAATACAGAAACCTGTAAAAAAAATGTTTAAGTGTTCTAACTCTTATCATACAATTTGAGGTTCATGTAGGACCTCAACACTCACAGCAGGAAATAATATGGCATGGCATCCTGACTGTAACAACCTTAACATGGACACACCAAGCTGTCTCAGACTTATTATTTCTTAACATAGTTCTTTGTTAATGTGTCATATTTCATATTCAAAATTATTCATAGAAATATTTAATTGTGTTTTGAGTTCAAAACAATCATATGAAAAGACCTCCATTTTTGTCCAGAAAGTATTCAGAAATATAGAGGCATTTTGTGATGAACAAGTGCAATGTAGTTTATTTTAAGGTCATCCCACATAGTCACCAGCAAATGTACTTTTTGATCCTGTTTGAGAATTGTTTCCTAAAAACTACAGCTGTGTCTGGAAAAAGACAAATTTGTTTTTGACGTATTTGCGGTATTTCTGGCTTCTGCTTGAAGATTGCTGTCTTCAGTGGACTGAAATAACATATTACTGCTTTTGATATTTTCATGTAAATTTACTGGACAACTGTAAAAATATGGAATATCAACTGGTCCTTTTCAGTAAAGAAATCAAATCAAAGTGCAACTTCATGAAAATGTTGAGTAAAGTGTAAAAGGCTATAATGTCACAGTATTATCTAGATTTCCCAGCAGAGCAGAAACCAAGTAATTCAAGTCTGGCATGGCATTTTATCAGTGCAACATGTTGCTTTTCTCCAATGTAAAAAGTAACGAGAGAACAGAGGAAAACCAATAATAGGAAATGGTTACTTTTGTCTGTGATCTTCATGGGGCAAAAATAAACATTAGCTGTTGTGCAGTGACCCAGAGTTTGATTCCAATCTAAATAACAACATTCAGCCATCACCCTTTCCTCTGGAGGCTGTACGGCGGGGAGGGCTGTGTTTCAACTCAGCATAACGTCATTCAACACGAAAACACGGGATAACCCCAAACGACAACGTGCGCGGTAGGAAAAGCAGATTTGACGTCATTGTCCATATGAGGAGTGCCGGGTAGGCCATATATGGTTTTCCGCCTCTGACATCGTTCCTTCTGTGGAAAACAAGGCGGGGCCGACCCCGCCCATCACCCAGCTGTTATCAATGAACAAGTGAAACTCTCAATCAAAAGCTGATTTTAACAGAGCTGACGGAGTACTCAACAAATAGGCTACTCTGTAGGCCTATAAACGTAGTAGGCTAGTACAATAGATTTAAAAATATATTTTAGAAGTACGCCTAGGCTACCACATCAACCATTCCATTTAAAATCCTCACTAAAAACGTGGTTTATTTTTGGGATTTTAGATTTTTAAATAATTTATTATTTATTAATTTTAAATTATTTTAAATAGCCTATACTTATTCAGCAATGACTTCCAGCAGTGAGCCTTTGGAGATAACTGGCAATGAGCTGGTTCACATACTCAGGACCCCCCGGGAGCAATACACGTCTGCTGGCTGTGTGGTGCTGGACTGCCGACCTTTCCTCAACTTTTCTTTTGCGCACATCTCCGAATCCCGGAATGTCAACTGGAACTCAATGCTGCGTCGTAGATCCAAGAGCTCGGTGGTGGCTCTGGAGTGGCTCATCCCGGATAAGGCGCTCCTGGGCCGGCTGAGGCGCGGGGAGTTCTCCCCGTTGGTTGTGGTGGACGAGAGCAGCCTCTCCGTGGCCGAGCTGAAGACAGAGAGTGTGGCCCAGATGCTGCTCACTGCCCTACAAAACGAAGTTCACACGCAGATCTGCTTTCTACAAGGTAATTAGACTTCAGAGTATTTCAGTTCACCAACATTTATTATTTTAAGCTTTTAAAGTAATAAAGCTTGTGATAAAAATAAAAAAACGTGAGCCACAAATAGGTTATAGGCCATGTATTGAGCACACGTAAATATTTTGTGACTTGTGTGTCAGTGCAAACATCGCCATAATCAAACAGGATAAAGGAACGTTTGAGTTTGTAATTTAAAGCCAAATGATATAGCCTAGCCTACTTTTCATGGGCATCATTGTTTTTTCCCACACACCACATTTTAAAAGGTGGACTTTGGTCAACGTTTGGGTCTAAGCTAATCATGTGACCCCAATTTTAGGTGGATTTGAGGGTTTTTCGGAGGCCTATCGAGAGCTCTGTTATATCTCTCCCAGCAATCACCTTTCTACAGTGGAACCAGAGCCAATAGTGACGGGACGGAGGACACCAGCATATGATCGGGTAAGATTTAATTCCCCCTATTTTTTTATAAGATTTAATGGACGTTAGGCTATATGTAATATAACCCTAAACATAAACAAATCAAAAAGCTATCAAAGTGAAGAAAAAATATGTAGCATGAGATAAAGACTAAACTTCTTACTGACTTGGACTTTGGATAAATTGCAGGATGGTCCAGTGGAGCTGTTGTCCTTCCTGTTTCTGGGCAGTGCCATCCACTCCTCCCGCAAAGAGACCCTGGCAGCAGCGGGTATCACAGCTGTACTCAACGTTTCCTCAACGTGCCCTAACTTCTATGAAGGGGAGTTTGAGTACCTCAGGCTCACTGTGGAGGACACACTAGCTGCTGACATCAGAGCCTGCTTCTCCACAGCCATCGCCTTCATCGGTGAGTTTCTCCTTTAGACATCCAAACCCATCCTGTGTCTTATGCTTGTTCCGTGACGGAATGAAGTTAGTTGAATTATTTTGTCTTGTTTAGGTGAGATATCTTTTTAAACTCTTGAAGAAACAAAATATCCCAAAAATGTCTCTAAGCAGCTTGTACACGATAATCCATATTGTAGCCCAGACCTCTGGGCAAACAGTGTAATTCTCTGATTGTGAAACGATTGTGCTGCACAAGCTTCAGAAGATGCATTTTTTATTTTTTTTACTTAATTTGATCTTGTTTTGAGCCTAATTTAGTCATCATAGAAATCAGTTAGATTTATACTAACTAACATTGGCGAATAACTTAATTTTAAGTTGTACATCACTCATTAAGCCATATAGTTTACATTGCTGTACGTATTTCTGCTGATAAAACTTTCTCAATGATGTCGAAGAGTGCAATATGCTGATCTCTCTTCCTCTTTCCGTCTTGTCTTTTTCTCCGCTCTGATACAGACTCGGTGAAGCAGAATGGTGGTCGTGTGCTGGTGCACTGCCAGGCGGGTATCTCTCGCTCTGCCACTATCTGTCTGGCCTACCTCATGCACACACAGCGGGTTAAACTGGATGAGGCCTTCGAGTTTGTGAAGCAGCGGCGTCAGGTCATCTCCCCAAACCTGGGCTTCATGGGACAGCTGCTGCAGTTTGAGACGGACGTCCTCTGCCAGGGCTGAAGAAATATGTGTCTGTACTTTTCGGACAGTTCTCATGCCTCTTGTAGGCCTTCTGCTCGTCTCGGAGCATTATCAGTACTGAAGTAGTACGTACAATTGCACTGTTTTGTATTATCTAAACTGCTATGGAAGCCAGTACATTTCAGAAGTGTTTGCTTTGAGACCAACTCTTGCTGCTGGTATCTCAAGACCGGTGGATCTGGACTTTTCCTGATTTAAAAAAACTGCAGTTGGCAATATGAAGTCCGCTCTGATGACCACATCATACACAGTTTGTACTGAGCAATATATAGTTGGAGCAGCTGTGAGGTAACTTCCCTGATGACTTGAGGGGAATCATTCCTGCCTGTCTGGTTTTCTGTGTATGACTTATGTGCCTGATGTTCTTCAAGGGCTTTCTTATTCTCATACTGAAAGCCAGTTGTATTCTCCTTCAGAGATACAACCACTGTGACGTGACATGTCTTTTTCTGAGATTACTGGTTAAGGCAATACTGGAGGAATCTCGAGTATCATTGTGTAATTTATTAATATGCACTAATTAGAGTTAGTGTAACTATTCTGAATATTGAGACAGAATAAACTTGGTACACTCCAACTGGAAGAAGTTGGTTTTATTATGTAAATAGAATTTGTATTTATTATTTCTGCTGCACTTTATACTTGCATAGTTTGGCTGATTCCTGCTGTTGATTTCCACTGAAATAAAAAACATGCTGGAGAACACAACGAGTCATTTTACTTTGTATAACTTACCCTTTTCTTACATACAGTGACCTAAATTCTACTTATATGCTGAAAATATTAAGTCAATATGTAGTCCAACATGTATGCTATCCAGACAAACACAGTGAGATCCCAGTGTCCTGTAGCCTTTTGTGTCGAAAACATTACAAATTGTTCCACATTCTAACTTTGTTGCACCTGTTTTGCTCTTTTTAAATCAGATTGTATTAAAGCTGCAATGCTGAGTATTATGGAAGAGAATGGGTTTGACAGTATGAAGTCCTGTTGACCTCGATAACCGCTGACATCATTAAACATCCATTTACTCAAGTTGTCAGGGCTTTGGATGTTTTTTCCTATTTGGTCTTGGTTTTTTGAGTAATGAGCCTACAAGGCAGAAATACATACATCATCTCAAGGTGTTTAAATGAGCTGTATCAATAGATATTGTGTCCTATCCCCTGACATTACTTGCCAAGCTTATACAGACATATTGTCCACTGGGACTGTTGCATTCTGGATAGGCACATTAGGAAGCCCTTACCATCATGTCTTTTGTCTGCCATCAAGAAAGGACGGTAACCTGGAGATCGGGGTATTTGCAAATTAATCAGTATCTCAAACTATTTTACAGTACGTACAGTATATATCAAATACATGCCTCGTGTATGCTTAGGCCTGCATGCAGTAGCCTCAAGGCTAAAACAAACGTCCTATATAAATACAAACAATTCATATATTCCTTAAGACAATGAGTTCTCATTCTTCAATACAAGTGTGAATAAAGAGTCAACCCCACCATCAAACCTCAAAACACAAGATTGGGATGTTTATTTTGAAAAAGGGCAAACTGTCTCATCCTCAAGGATCTTCTGGTAGGATTTAAAAGGTCAAGATGGCACTGCTCTGTCATAGTGCCTGTACTTCAGATAAGAAGTAGCAATCTAATAATGACCAGCGATTTTTCTGTTGTACTTTTACTTTTAGAACTTTGATCATATGATTTTAAAAGCAGGTCTTGTACTTGCAATAGTGTATTTTTGTATCTTTGTTGTACTAGTACCTAACTCAACGATCTGGCTACTTCTTCCACCACTGCAGGTGTTCTAAAATAAATTTCAGCATGATTATACTTGGGTTATCACTAAACAGGCCTACTGCAAGCACTGGATATCAGTTTGTAGTGAGACAGTGCACTCTAGTGACTACTATAAAAATAACCATATGATTCAAAAGTATCCAGCAGATGACGCCAGCAGGCTTTTTATAAACTCTGGCAGCTTATTTGTTCCTAAGATAAGAATTATTAACCACATACGCACACATGCCCTAAACAAACCCTATGGGCCTGTTTCACAGACATGGGTTAAACATTGTCCTGGACTAAATGGAATTTTGAACAGAGATTTTCCAGTGAAAGTACAATTTAGTCCGTGAAACTGGCCCTATATGTACCATTGTCTATTAAGTAATGTAATGACTTGTTGTGTTTTTTCACTTGGTAATTTATTTATCTAATCAAACTTTTTCACATTACTTTCATTGGTATGTCTATATAATCTTGTTTATTATATTCAGATGCTTGTCAAGCTCCTTAATGAAAACAGAATGGAACCGTTACTCAATCACTGTATACACATTAAACTGGTGTAAGTATCAATCATAATACATTAGGCTGTGCTCCAAATACTACATGTGTTTGTATATGCCTGCACTGTACTGTATGTATGAAATAGGAGAGTGAGAGATTAAGGATTTGGGATCACACTTCTGTTAGATGCTGTGCTTTTCAGTATTTGCCATTCGCCGCTGAAGATGGTGCCACTCAAACAAGAAATCCCATTCAGGGAGAAAACTGCTAATATAAAATATGAGCAGAATGTGTGATGTTGTGATGTAACACACACATACAACAGCCTGCAGTAACACACACACATACACACACACAAGCACATTGTGTTATCATTACAAATGAAGAAATAAATGATTACAGTATGATCATCTGGGAGAGCTTCCTGTAATCGTTTTCAGGTTACACACACACAAACAGACTTGTAATACTATACTTCTAAGACCAAAGCCGGCCCAAGCCTTCATGGGGCCCTAAGCGAAATATGATTAGGGGGCCCCTCTCCAATGTTAGCGCTGCTGAAACTATAGATCTTTGTTAAATATCATTCACACATTTTTTTAACCTTTTTAAAGTGAAATGCATGAATCTGGTGCACTTTGAGAGGAAAATTAAGAGGCCAAATCTGAGAAATTGTGTGAACAAATAATTTGGAGACACTGGTCAGATGAATTAGAAGCTATTGAAGAAGGACACATGGATTTTCCATAAAAATATTAATATAAAATTAAATATTATGGAGGGTCCACTGGGTTGGGCTCTTTTTCTTTTACGGGACACATTTGTCTGTAATAAAATTAATGCATTTAAATGCAGTGAGAGGAACGAAGCAGAAGAACTCTGTTGTCCAGCTACTGTATCTTTTTTTCCACAGACGAGGCTGAAACAGGCTATAGACTATAAACAGTGCATGGCCAACTGAGGGCAGCCCCATTTCCAATTGTTTTTCAATAAACTCAATACACACTGTGCATGGATGTGAACGTGACATGATCAGATAATTTCAGATTACCTCCCAGATGAACTGATTACATTTTTAGGCTATTAATTATCTAGACCAAAACATTTTATTCCTTTTTTTGTATGATAACTTACATTTTCATAATAAGATGTTAATATCAAACGCACAAAAAAAAAAAAAAAAAAAGGCTTATGCCTCAGACCGGCTCTTAGACCTTCATTGATTCAATACATTCCCAAGGTCAGTGAAAGGGGATGCACTAATATGAGCACGGAAGTAATAATAATGCATGTTACCCTTGGCTTATTCCCCTGTCTTTGTTTTTATAGTATTGAGTATTTTTACTTCCTTAGGCCTTTTAAAAGTCTTTCAAATAATCAATCTGAGAAGAAAGGATATCCTGCTTGCAGCTCATAATAAAATGCAACCCTGTGCAAACCCTGTGAGAAGTGCTTGCAAGTACTCAAAAGCAAAAAAGGTCCCAAATTGCCTTTGTCCCAAATTCCAAACTCAAACATCACAACTACATGGCTTACCCCAACAAGTATCTTAACTGAACTTCAACCTTATTACATTTTATATCCTACAGTTGACTTAAAGGTGCAGTGTGTAATATGACATCATCAAGAAAGTTCGAGAAAATTCTACAAAGTTCTAGAATGCAACGCTCCCTGGGTAACCCCACCCCTTTTGAATAATAACAGAAGCTACAGCTATTATGCACTAAATTAAACGTACTTATGGATATTATAATTATTTTCTACCAAGTCTGCTATGAAGAAAATCCAAAAATTCTACACACTGCAGGTTTAAGGAGTTCAATTGGAATAAGGTTGAAGTTCAGTTGCCTCTTCGCTAGCCAAAATGTCTTTACCGTCCAAATGTCTCCTCCACACCGATACTCACAAGGTAGAGGTTGATAAACACACACACATAGAAAACCGAAGGCAGAATCGAAGCAATAACTAAAAAACGGGTCTGAACTGAGCAGTGAGGTACTGTACTATAATTGATTTGGACCTCTATCATAATGTGCACAGACAGGACACTCAAGTATGCTGACCTGCAGTTATCTGGAACTCAACTGGGAAAAGGTCTTTATGGATAATTTATCTTCACCTCCTCTTGGTTTTGTTAAATCTGTCAACACCAAGAGACTTCAAGAATAGTTTTTCAAAGAAACAAGACTTTTACCAAGCACGTAGAGAGTTTATTCAAAGAGTGGATGCCCTCTCGAGACTAGGTGCGAACTTCTCCAGCCTGGATATCGAATGAACATATGCTGATCCTCATGCGCACGATGCATGACAGCAAAATGTTCCCCAGGCTTGTGTTTACATGTTTGTATACAACATCCTCTTTTTTTCGATTGCTAAACGACAGTGGGCACAATGAAAAATGAACAACAGTTTGGACCACATGGACTTCTTTATTGCACACTGTGTTACAGTAAGGGTTTTGCACATGTGGCTTCAGTTGTGCCCACTATCGTTTAATAATAGAAAAAACTGTATACAACAAGCACTTGAGAAGTGATGTACTGTGCACTGAATGCTGTTTGCTTCTCAATCTCTATAACCTTGACAATGATGACACACCCCGCTCACCCGGAATGCATTTCCAGCGTGTTACTAAGCACGGTTCGCCCATGGAAACAGGGACACTTGATTGGAGTGCTCTCTCCCACTAAAAGCTTTATTCTCTTTATATTTAGAATGTGTAGCGTGGAGCGATAAATGTACAACCATTATTGACTGCTGCATTGGTGCTTCAGGTCACACAATCAGAGAGCAAGGCTCCAAATTGTAATTCCATGGGTGGTTAGCTGGGCTGCTCTCTCGTTGAAGCTGCAACGTGTGGGAGATGTAGATCAAAAACAAGTAAACAGGACATCCTACCCACACACCATTCACACGATTACGTGTGTGTGTGTGTGTGTGTGTGTGTGTGTGTGTGTGTGCGTGCGTGCGTGCGTGCGTGCGTGCGTGCGTGCGTGCGTGCGTGTGTGT